>NC_071334.1:26489936-26790213 GCF_027744825.2 Synchiropus splendidus
AGTCAGTTTGGAAAAAATAGCACCACGTTTTATCAAGGTTATCGGCACACAAATATTGAATAAACAAGGAGCGGAGTTCATTCTCAAACTGACAGGCTTAATTCAACCACTATTTCAATTTAATACTTTTTTCTTTTAAATATCCAGTTAAACCAGTGTTTCAAGAGACCTCTAAGCTTGTAGGACTGAAAAAGTAAATAATAAGCTTTATTATTGTTGTTGTTATTGTTATGATTTCGCTTTTCTATTTGCCAATCCTTATTGAATTTCCTATTGGGCACCCAGAAGATGAACACTGATAAGCCTGGGATAAGGAAATCCACCTGCACACTTCAAGAGAGACACCAGAGATGGACCTGTCTGCATAGCAACAGTTGCCATGCAAATAGAAGCTGGTCTGAATCAAAGACACACATTGCTTCAATTTAACATCCATCAAGCAAAGCACAGATCTGAGCACACTCTCCTTCATGTGAGCCATGACAGCAATGAGAATTTCTTCCATCAGAGATCTGTTGCCATGGTGACAAGGAGCTTCTCCAGCCTTATTTTCCACGGAAACACAAAACTGTTGGGCTTTCAGTGAAGTGGGTCAGGAGTTTCTGTGGTGTATTTAAATCAGACCTGGTTACTCCTCCTGAATGTTAAGAAAACACCTGAATAACATTCATTGTTTTTGCTGTGTTATTATTATTAGTGGTTCACTTTGTTTGATGAATTAAATGAAATTAATTTGTGTAAAATCGAATTTAGTTTTCCATATAAAGCCATATTGAAGCCATCGAGTTCCCTTATTTCAGTTGTTTATGGATCCTTTTGAATATGTCCATACTTTTGTCTTTTTCCATCTTGGTCTTGTTCCTTTCTCTTTCTTTCTTGTGTACTCTGTCCTTTCGTCATACATTGTTTCCTTTTATCTCCTTATGATGTTTTATTTTGACTTTGCTTAATGAGTGCAGTCAATCTATTGCTGTTGTTCATGCACTTCCCATTAAAGGCTCTTCTCTTCATGTCCCCCTCTGCCACATCCATGAACCTCATTGTCCTTGCTATGACTCTTACACGAATGGCAGAAATCAGAAACAACTTATTCAATTCATGAATTAAATGGACGTTTTTAGAAATAGTTGGCTGGTGGAAAAGGTATCAATGACAGATGATGTCAGGCTACAGTGATAAAGTACAAGATATGTCACATATTTATATTTGTTCTTTTTTTTTTTTTTTGATAGACAATTGTTATTTGCCACACCTTTGCTATGTATTTAAGTAATCCATACTCAGAGATAGTATGTGCCAACAATTGAAAGTATTGAATTATAATCATTATAATGATTATATCATTATAGATCATTGGATTCATAATATCTATGAGATTCTCGTACACGTTAATTCACTTGTTCATTAGCATATAAAAATATATAATAATAATAATACAATAATTTATAATAATTATATAATAAATATTTCCAAATGTTCCAAACTACATGTATTTTTGCTTGACTCTCATTGATGAATGTTGTATGCCATATTGAGGTATGATATTACCACCACTTCTTATTAAATATTTCCACTGTATTTCTTACTTTGAATGCTCGCAGATTAAACCGGGAGCATCAACGGGTCCGTTTTGTTCAAGCAAATCCATGATTGTTTCAGCAGCTGTGAGCTTGCGCCTCCAAACTCCATCAGACGTTTTTTTTTTTTTTTTTAACTGCCTGTCAGAAATGAAACTGGCCAGCAGCCACCACTGCTGCTTGGTAATGTTGCATCTGAATGTGAGGTTGATAAACTGGCCGGATTCTCAGACAGTCCCATCTGGCTTCAGCGAGGCAAAGACTTAACATTGATTTAGTAGCATTTTTATTGACGTTCTCCGCCTCGCTCCTCCAGCTCTGGGATCCAGCAGAAGTTAATCAGATGCTGCGCACCTGGGTCCGTGTGCAAAGGCAGCAGCGGATGACAAACAACGGTGGGTAATCTCATTACACTGACCCTGCTCCGACTAATATCTGTGTTACCTGTTATCTCGCTACCCAACACCCACCACACGCCAGTCTGGGACAAACTGATTAGAGCCACTGTGTCTGCTTTCCTCCTGAAGACACTATTAACGTCTGCTAATATGAGACGTATTATGTTTCTAGGATGAGTCAATTCTTCGTTTGGTGGCAGATTAATCGCGGCAGGACGTCCTTTTTAGAACAAAGCAGAGTGTTGAATCAATCCAGCTCTTTTTCTATGAAATCACAAACTGCAGATAACTGGCAGGTTGAATCACACCAAAATGTAATGGAGAACAAAAGTATCCTTTTTCTCTTTCTTATAACTTTTGAGACGTGAGATCAGCATTTCTGGCCCACATCAGTGGTTTCCTGAATTATCCAGATGGTCTCTGCATGTGCTGTACTGTGTCATTTAGGCTTCTTCTTCTCCACATGCAATTGTTATGCACGTCTGCCTGCCGTGCCTTTTCAGCCCACAGCACTTTTCATACCATGTCTCCATCAATCTGAGCTTCTTTCATTCCCACTGACCACTCGGAGCTTTTGTACCTCTGAGGAAAGTTGTCCGTCTTATACAACAATAGGCTTCTTTGAAGAATGGAAGGGAAGTGTGAGGGGTAGGACCATCTGGCTGACCAGTCATCTAGGTTTTTCTTGATCTAAGTGGTCATCTGATCCGTTTATGAGGAGGATAGACCAGGACAGAGAGTACAGTGTAGTGTGTTCCTGACACTGCCCACTGTAAGTGTCCACCCGACTGCGCCTGTGAATGAAGAGTTGAGTTGCCAGTTCACTGACCGCCCTGGCTGTCTTCTGGGTGGCCACCTCCATTAATTCTCTTCAGTGGGAAGGCCTTGACCACTGTTTTTTATTTCTTTGTTGTTCTTTTTCTTTTTTTGTCTGTATGAAGATAGACAAAAAATACTGACAAAGGCTTTGTTTTACTGTTTTGTTAATTACAGAAACCATATTTAGATTAAAATCACTATATGTAACAGACTCTAACTCATTAAAAATAGAATTTAACAACAGCAAATAATAATAATAATTATAACGATAAATAAACTTGAGTTTAGTTGTATTAAAATGCTGATAGAAAATTGAATAGCAATTTCAAAGTCAATCACAAGCCTCATGCAGGTCAAATAAATACAGGTGGAGAGCTTTTATTATTTATTTATTTATTAAATTTATTGACCCCAATTGTCAAGCAGTGCTTTTAAGAATACTTCTTCGCTGCTATTCTCTTAAAATATCTTGATCCAGTGTGACAGCCCTTTCAAGGAATAACCTTCCCCCAGTTTATTAAATATTTAGCTAATAAGTCAATGTTCACTTGAAATTGCATCCTAAAATAGAAAGTGCATTTACTGAAATGTGAAAAAAACACCTGTATAATTTAGCAAGTCGCTCTTTGAGTGCCAAGAGAGAAATGTCATATCATTTTTCAGTTAACCATGATCCACCTTAACCCTGTGCGGCGGCACAGATAACATTCTAGCTCCTTCTCAAACACAGGTTTCCAACCACAAACAGAGCCCAGTGTCATAATCAGATTGGCCTGTTTGAGGAAAGCATTTCTCTCGTCTGCTCAAATGCAATTTACAGCGTGTTCCCCTCACAATGGGCCTCTTTGTCAAACGGTGATCAGCCTTAATGTTGTTTCCGCCACAGCGATAATGTGATAACGTCGGTGTTGTCTTAGGTGAGGCCGGTTTGGACCCAGAAAATAATGGCTGCGTGTGCGAGGAAAGTGCTTTGTTTTGGGACGACAGGCTCACTCATGAGCTGGAAGAGATTTAGAGGCAACTGAGCAGAGTAGGTCTCGCTCTACAAGACTCAATATGATTATGTCTTTTCATGCATCACTGCTTTCTTCCACTTCCAAACGTCCAGCTTGTGGTGGTTATGCAACATTACGAGATCAAGTTATAGCACAACTGTGACCTTTGACCAGCTTCTGGATAAGCTGCTTATATAGATGGTTGTTTTACCTAAACAAGACAAGCATAACCGAATGCATGACCCTGACCATGTGCTTGACTGGGTTTTTATTGCCTCTCAGTGTTTACTAAACGACCGCATTAGTCTGAATATTACTGGAAAAAAAATCGATTTCACTCTCATCTCTCACATTGGCATCTCAACTGGCTCCTTTTTGAGTCAAAGAAACTGTTGCTGTATTCAGTGTCTCATATGGACCTTGCCGTTTTAGAATGCCAAAATCTTTATTGTCACTGGTCGGTGAGGAAATCCCTATCCTTGCACTGGACGGGCTTGAGGTCACAGCGCCACGCTATGTCACACAGGTGACATTGCAAAATAGTTCAGTTCACTCTACAGCAACGACATTTCCTCAGGGGCCAGGTTTTATATGTAACCGTTGAGAGGGCCCATCAAAGCCAAAGAAAGGATGGTAAGAGAAAATGGAAAATAAAAAGTGATGACATCAAGTGTGATTATGAAATTACCCTTAAAAATGCACAGAAAATGTTTTTTTTAATTTAATTTATACCACATTCCATTCAAAGATTCTCAATGTGTCTCATACATTTCAAAATCTACTTTCAGTTCTGACGGAAAAGACGAACAATTAAGAAAAATTATCAGTTTCAGTTGCATCATAATGAACAAAAAACAATGCACAAGACAAACATATCAGAGACAATGGCAGTTTTATAGTTTTACTCTGACTCCAGGAGGGCCACATATATACAGTCCAAGGGCTGCATTTGGCCCCCAGGCCGCACTTTCCCCAGGTCTGCTCTACACTATATACACTTCTTATTGAAGACATACCCAGGAATTGGACTCATGATCTTAATAGAGCTATTGTCTAAGTCCAATTCCTCGCAGGCAATCTGGAAGCTCCATCACTGGTTCAGGCAAACGCTCATTCTGGATTAGCTATCACAGACTCTTTATCAACAGATTGCCTTCGTCATTCGTTGAGTCAAACCCTCTCTCTCCTCTGCTGCACTGAAGCAGAGTCAACCTGCAGACACCCGCTGCATTCGCTAGTGGCGACAAAGTGAAGCAAAGTTAAAAGGAGATTGTTGAAACTGTGATGCAGCCCCATCTTGACTCTGGTCTCACTCCTCTGTGCTGCACAGTAGACTTGCCGACTCCAACAGGTGAGGTGGACTCTCTGAATACGGAGTCTGAGTTTCCACCACTTACAGACGATCCATGGGACATAAACTCTGAAAAAAATGAATGGAAATCTATGGGGAGTTATTTTCTGGTCCACTTTGCCTCATGCCCTGGATCGCACATTTGCTGTACCTCGATTAAAATTCTAAATAATGATGCGAGCGAGTCCATTTGTTGTGTCATTGTGAAAATAAGGAATTATTTGTACTATAAATGGTTGCATAATTGACGTCACAGAGTGCTCTGGTATAAAGCAGATGCTAACACTACTAAACTACCAAAGGTAGAAGATAGTGTAGCAAAAGATAAGCTGACATGGTTAAACACTTGCCGTGACACTGTGGAGCTTGTCTCACTTGACCGACCATCATGTGCGACAAGCATTGTTCACAACAACTTTTGCTGCCGATGGAAAAGCAGCGCTCTCTTGGCATTAGATTGTATCTTGCAAATTCGCAGATATCATATGTGAGATCCATGGCATATTTCAAGCTCAATCCGAAAATGCATTTTATCTCTCCATTGACTCCCGTTCATGTTTTTTGTTAATGTCGGTCACATAAGGAGGGAGTAGATGGGCGTGACTTAGGTTCCCCATGACGGCGTCTACATGATGCTTTTCAAAACTAAGTTTAACGCACTCTAATTTCCTGCAAGTCACAGCAACATTTTCATATTATGACGGTCTGTGAGTCATTCCTGGGGGGACAGCGTATTGTATGTGCTTGTTGTGTTTTACGGAGCGCCTCCTAAGGGCGGAGATTGACCGACCAGAGGCTAAGCAGGTCCGGGAGGTAAAGGTGGAGAATGTTTGTGTGGGAGTTCCCAGAGATGATCAGCGAATCTCCTTGTTCGGATATATTGTAACACACATTATGGTTTGTTTTGTTTTTGTCTATGTACATGTACATGTACAAGCAACACAAATCCTGAGGGAATCTTCGGAGGCCCTAGCAGAGCCCCAGTGATTGAGTTTGTGCCTGTCTTCTGGACGTCATCCATTAGTCCACTTCTATCTTTAGACATGTGCCATTAGTCTGCTGGATGAAGCCGGCGAGACATATTGACATGTCGCCGAAGGGGAGTAGATTAGCGTGTCGTGGCGCATCATCACAGCCAAATCCCTGTTTGATTTGCCGTTCATGCCCTCAGCATCATGGACTGGTGTTTGAAGGATTAAAGGGATGATTCTGCTTAGTTTTCACAACGTGTTGTTTTGTCTCCGGACACGACCGAGGGATCGCATGCAAGATTATGTGACCATTACAGGAGCGGTGCAAAGTTTTCAAAGGCTTTCATTATGTTGCCGACGAAGTCACCAACATAATGAAAAACACCAAGAGTTAAGAAAGACTTGCGAAGACTTGGAGGGAAAGCCTATGAGTTCCTTTCTTACTTTTCACTGGAAGAAACCGTGAATGCCACTCACGCACCACTGGGAGAAGTTTGTCTCAGTCGCTAAGTAATGTCTATTTTTGCTGTTTTGGTTTGTTCGATGTGTCATTGAGCTTGTTTAATTGCTGTCTATGCCTTTCGATTACACATGTGGAGCAGGCTGGTTTTCGCATCAAGGGATGGCAGGACGCCTCTGTAGTGGTTTTCTCCTCTCGTGCTGTGTCAGGCCAATACTGTCGTCCCTCTCTATGTAACCTTGACAGAGAAAGCCAAGCTTCACTGAGTGCCTGTGAGCACTGAGCTATCTTTAGCTGGAGTTGAAGCTCCTACCACTGGCCTCCTCCTCCTCCTCCTCCCAGCCCACTCACTGTTGGCTGCACATGCAAACATGCACACTCATGCATGCTTGCAATACACACACACTGACATACATATGCACGGTGCAGAACTGTTACTGGGCAGATTAGATGGAGCAACCCACTTCTGGGATCAAAAGCTGAATATTTGTTTCTTCGTGGGGAGTGAGCGATAGGCTGACAGTGGTTCCTGGAGCAGCCCAGATTCCCGCCCGAGGCACAGATGAGCTCCACCGGCTCACAGGGAGCACACTTAGTCATAGACTTTTATGCACGCCAAACAAAGATAATGTGCCTGAAACTAAACTTGTCATTCTTCTGAGTATAATGAAGCTCCTCCAGTGTCTCTTTAAAGCTTTCATTGCGGATATACACTTTGTGCAGATTGTGAATAGACAGACAAACAGGGACTAAAATGAAAATCCACTTTCTTGATGTGGATGCAAATCGAGGCAGCTCTCAGTTGTCTGAATTCTCTTCCTCTCACCATACTCCAGAGTAATAATGCATGAAAAAAAGTATCATAATAATTTATATTTTTAAGTCAAGGAAAATATATGAGAATGGAACTACAGGCAGCATGTGGTTCACCACCAACGCCGATCAAAACCACATTCAAAACCACTTTATTTAACTTCATGTAAAACAGAACCCACAAAAGATTGTTTTGTCCTTGACATTGCACAGATCTTTTGAGTTGTCTTCTTTTATTATTCCAGTATTATAGGGCCGTCGACTGTTGCTTGCATATTTGACTCCATTTCATTTCACTTATCAGCTTGGTTCCTTTAACCTTTAAACATTTACATGTCACAGCAGCCATTTTAGGAGATCTCAGACATCATTGCCCTTGGAAAAAGTGACTCAAATTTTACTTAGAACTAGAATTACTTATACTTATCTTATAATAACAATGGTTTGGAGTGAACCCGATTCAAATTGTATTTCATTTTTAGGAGGGATAATGCTATTTGTTTGTTATTTAATTGGGTATTTGTATGTTAGCTAACACAATGATCGGACTTTACAAAGTATGAAACTCCTCGTGTATGATCACGGGCGCCATCATTACTTCAACAGCTTACTGTCATGTTCACAGAAACCAAGATGAACGTGACTGTAATGAGTCAACCACAGTGCCAAACTGAGGTCAAAACCCCAGGAGCTTAAATGTTTACCATACTAATGTAAACAGACAGACCTAGTGTGAACTGTCACCTTCTGACATGTCAGCATATCATCATGTCTGTCATTATATATTTAGAGTTGTGTATCCACAAGTGACTTATTACAGGGGCAGAATATTTTTGCATCCTGAAGAAAGATTATTGCACCCACATTTTTATCATATTATTGTTGGAATATTTCTAATCTGTTATTTTCGGGGGCAGGCTGCATTAGAAATATATTTAATGTAAGCTTTCAGAGCAATACTCCAATTTCATTTATCTCCAGAGGTTTAAATATGCTTACAGCTGAGCAGTTATTTTTGCTTGTTTTATTAGCGTGGTACAGTAAAAGCCCATGGCTCCGGGGCTGACTTTGTTACATCAGAAGTTGGGCTTGTTACATAAAAAGCAGGTCAACCTTCACTTGTCCGTAACCGATGAAGTCCATTATAAGGACTGAAAATGTTACATTGCATTTCATTCAACTGACCACTGTCAAATACGCTGCTTCGTCTTCTGGGTTGCATGGGCAGGAGTTGAAGTCATGTTCACTGTTAGCATTATTGGAACTATTTACTCCATTTACTGCTAGGCCCCAACCCTAACCCTTCTTCCATTTCAATTTTGAATTTCATAGATTATTATTAATCTAATCTGAAACTGCTTTATAAACAGAAATCATTTACTAGTCAACAGTTGAGACGCATATATATATATATATATATATATATATATATATATATATATATATATATATATATATATATCCTTTTCGACGTCTGAAACTTACTTGAAACTATTCATACCTATATGCCTATTGCATCACAGAATGGAAACGATTCATGTAAAGTCAACACCGACGCTCTCGAACATCCCCTCCTCATCCCCTTCCGCCTCTCTCTTCGGTTCTGCATTGCAGTGTTTGAACCTGTCAAGTGAGCATCAAGGCTGGCGTGTCTTCCCTGCCATGCTCTCCAACAGCCTGGCATCATGACAGGGAATAGGACACCCTCTGTCTGCCTGCTTCACCTTTTTTGTCCCCTGACACATTGAGCTCTGAGCCTTTCCAGGCCACTGCTGACAGTGATGAGAGGACACTACTCTGTGCTGTATTCAAGGCAAATTCCATTTCCATGAGACCAAATGTTTAAAAAAAACAGCAGAGATTAGATCAGGGTCGAAGAATTACCTTCCTCCCGCACAACATAGACTCCCCTGCTCACCTCCCGCTGTTTTTTCCACCACCCCCCTCACTTCTGTGTGCTCTCAGCTGTTGAATATTGGATGGAATCCTGCGTCAGTGCAAGTATATTCCAGCGAAAGCATCTGAAATGATTAGCCTTTCTATAAAACGGCTGCGTGCCCTTGATGAAAAGAGAGAGTTTAGTTGCACATACCGCCAGAAGCCTGTTTAAACCGCCACACTCTCAGGCTTTCCTTCAGGTCTAATGGAACTTGAAGCTGTTTAAAGCTGTTTCAGATCATTGGAGACTTCACTTCAGATTCCACTGTGCACCATGGGACAGTCTAACAATGGTCTACCTTACTTTTTGCCATTTTCCACAGTTATTATGGTAATCAATGTCATTATCAGCAGGAAAGCACAAAACCAGACCTGCATAATAATGGGTTGTGCAACACTGAATAACAAGAGATGAGCCACATTTTTCGTCTCATCATGAAGAGATTGCTTGAATTCAGCAGCAAAGGGAGATGTGCGGGTTATAATAGAAAGACTGCACGACCCTGGAAACCTAGCACACATCCTAGTTTGCAATGGCACACTAAGTTAGATCAAACTAAGAGGCATGCCAGGTCACATGCGCGCCCTCTCAACTCTCTCACTAAAGTTTCATTTATATTAAAAGAGCCTACATGCATGTACGGCTCCCATTTTCATAGATCTAATAGACACAGAGGTCAGAGATGTAGTGTCAGGCTGTATCTTTTGAATTGACTTTCTTGATGTTGAAAAACAGTGCAGGTATCATGTTAACTTAACCTTGGTAACCCAGCAGAGCTACAGTGAAACACAGAGTAAACACAGGTTTATTTTGAACATTTTCTTCTCTGTATATTCTAAACCTCTTTTCTGCCACTAGATCACTGGGATGTTTACTTTTTCAACAGAGACTCAAGAGAACGAAAAGAAGACTCATACTGTCACAAATCATACTTTTAAGACATAGAGGCTGGCTAAGATCTTTGCCGACATGTTCTAATAGCATGCACGGTTTAAAAGTATCCGTAATGGAATCCACACATTGCAATTTGTTAGGGCTTGCGGATGATTGTGTTCTCCCGTGGTGGCAGCAGAGTGATATTTCCACCTTCGCTAACATGCTGACTGTTGAGTTAAAGCCCCAAATTGCGAATTCATCGTGACTACTGACTCGACAAACGCCTGTCGATGTGCTTAAAAACACTGGAGGAGTTGTCATCAAGGTAGCCATGTCTCACGTCACCCTTTGAAAGTTGCATACGCACTTTATTGGTAAATCATTTTGCTTGTTTTTTTTGTTGTTGTTGTTTAGTTTGAGCTTTTATTTTAGCATGAGTTAACACTTAAGCATTTGCACACGCTGGTCTTCACAAAGTCAGCTCCCGAATCGATGCATATCCACTGCTTACACAGAGTAAACATGTAACTGGCTTGTGGTTGATGACAATGGACTTCCAATTGGTAAACAAAAAAAAGTTTCAGCCTTTAATATTTTTGCACTTCCTTGAAAGTGATGCTGTTGTCTAACATGCCATTGAATTTACATGTGCATTTATTGCATTACACGATTAAATAACAATAACAAACACAATTGAATCAGTTGGCAGATTTGTTTGGAAATCCCATGATCCAAAAGCAAGTTTTAGAGTCTTGACCTACTTCTAGTTCCTCTTGCCACTTTATGTTAATTTCAAGCATGCCTCCTATTTTTAATGAAAAGTAAATGCTCCGACAGTTGTCTACTCAGCCCAAACAATCCTCATTTCTTAAAAAAGTGAAGACTGCATTGTTCCTGGGCTTCAGGCCTGCCGCTTCACCACAAAGTAATTAGCACGCACACGCCCATTTTTGCTAACGGTGCTGAAATTTATCTGTAAAATTGCATTTCCACCAGCCTGACTCTGTGTGCCTCAAATGCTGGGAGCAAACCGAGAGATTGGATGATGGCGTGCGGCTGCCACATAATTAACAAGTCAAGTCAACCAAACTCCAACTTCTGCTCCCACTATTTCTCACAAAAATAGCAGGCAACAGTGGGAAGTTGTGTCTATAAAACATGCTTCATAGTGTATTATTACACGATAAAGACATCATTTGTGCAGTCGACTTCTGAACTGCTCGCGTACTTAATCACATGACAGGAACCTGAACTGGATAAGAGAACTATCTATTATGACTCCAGTCTAGACGGGTGTTAAGAGTATTCATGACCTGGTCTCATTCTGCGAGTGATCCCTGGCAACACTCCCAGTTTCAGGTCTTTCTAAAGGGATTACAGCAAAGCCGGACGACTTGGTGCATGGCACCTATGGAGACAGGTCATGTGATGTAACAGTGCTTGGACAAGAGATTTTTGGATTACTTCTTTTTTGTTGGAATTACAACTGATGTTAATGGAATTTTTATCCCAGCTAATACTTCCTTCCTTGACTGAAAAATCCAACAGTTAATGCGAGTGAAAACATAGTTTTCTGTCGACAACAGTCCTTCATTTTTTGCCGTTGTCCTGTGCAGTTGAAGCAAACAGCTCCTTTGGATCCGACTCCTATTAAAACTCCATCCAGTCCTCGTGCTTATTCTGAATTCATAGCTTCAAACAGTGAAATCTTTGATAGTGGAACATGAAAGAGCAACAAGAGGGAAGCTGTGATGACTTGCTAAAGAGCGCATGGATGAACAACTATGGGTGCCTCATTCTGGTGAGACCCAAATACCCGATCTGATCCGCATGAATTCCCTTTTTGTCAATACATTGTTTTTCATACAGTGTGATATAAAGAGTTACTGAAGCGATGGAACAAGAAGAAGTTTCTCAAACTGTGATTCCACATAGCATTCCACATTACATTGCACACATCATGTTGAGCCTTGAGTTAGTCAAGCCAGTGAAACAGTATCAATAACAGTATAATCATCTGGGTCGGCAACTTCACTTTTGCTTAGCCTTTTTGTCCTACAGACTCATTGGTCTGAAGAGACAGGGAAGCACACCAGCACCTCTTAGTCGGATGCTTTCATAAGGAATCAAATGAGGTATTTTCAAATGAGGTATAATATGTATTTGTCGCAAAAAGGATATTTAGTCCAAAGTAAACATCTTTTAATATCAGTCATTGAGTGGTGATATGGCGTCTAGTTTGACTGTTAGAAATCCATATTTCTTCCTCTGTAGAACTCTCAGTCAAATGACTCATCCATGTAAGGGTTAAACAGGCTTTCATTGGGCGAGTCGCTCGCGCCTTCCTTAAAGACAGGGTGAGGATGTCTGTCATTAGGCAGAAACTTTGAATAAAGTGGCAGCTTTTCAGACACAGAGGAACCAGTTGAGGTAATTGAGAGGCTGCCGCTCTTGACATGAGGATCATTTCTTCTGAGCTGCGACAAGACTATATGTCATATTCAAACTCCGGATACATCCCTGTATTATTCATCTTAAGATGAATGAAGATTTCATATCTTTCATAGCAAATTTAACTCTGGTCACCTTTATAAAGTTCGATCGGTTTTAAATGATGGAACAACATAGTATATTAGACTAAGTTGTCGAAATAAGCACTTGTTGAGCGTAACTGGTTTGTTTGGACCAAACCAAAGAACTGTGTAACAATCATTTCAGATCAAACTTGATGGCTTAAAACGAATTTGGACGTTCAAAATATACATTCTTGAACAAGCTAGCGTCACACACTTAAAAGCCACGTAAGCTGATTTGACGGGGCAATGCCAAGTCTAGGTTGAACATTAACTGCGATTAGTTGCAGAGCGTAGCTCGACTACGGCAATAGTTCGATGAAGCCGCCAAGTCCGATTGTGTCTTGTTCTCCCGGTTCACATGCAGCGCAGAGACAATCGAGTTAAGAGTTGTTGCCTGAGCTCTCCAGTCCTTTCTGGTTCCTATGACCGTAGAAGAAGAGCAACCAAAGCTGACTGGTATTCTGGAGGTTGTATTGCAGTCTATGCATTCAAGAATGTGGAGTAAAAAAAAGCACTGGGCCGAGCTTTTTATCACTGACGTGAGCCCCGACTCACTTACCAACTATTAGAAACAGTTGCTAACATGGTAGTAATGTTGTCTCTTCTTGTGGGAACTAACATTCAAAATGGTCTAAGTGAAGGAAGTTGAAGACAAATCTGCACATCTGCCATTCACCACAGACACACATCAGGTTACACTCACGACATCTTGACTGTATAAAAGGTTATTAGACATCATCTGGGTTTGTTTACTTCCGCTGCGTAGCTGAAGCTCAAGCAGCCGCACATCATCCAGTCCAGTCACAGTTGAGCTACTCCGCTACATGCTAGCTTAGTCCAGCTATTAACTACATTATCCAGGTCTTGTAGTCCGACTAAGAGAAATTTGAGTTTCTCTCCAGCAGTCAGACTAAGCTGTTTACATGCATTTTAAAAGTCGGTATTTATGCAATAATGTGTTTTTCTGAGCCGTCACGTAACCACAGTCATTGATTTAGGGTAGCAATCCAGCCTGATATTCTGTCACACCAGGTACAAAGAACAAAACGTTCAATCGAATCGCCTGTGTACGTCTGTGTGCATATCAATGATCTGGCCCTCAATAGCGAGTGAACATCATTGTGCCACCACTCACGCCCACACTGTGCTGGATTGTAATAACGTGAGCATTATCACAAACACTGAGAAAACCTCCAACGCTGGCACAGCAGGTCATTCCCAGATGGATTCTTTTGCTTCAAGCTCACGTGCGGACCAACTCCCACGTGGTGCTGATACCTCTGCAAGAGAGACGCACAAACACTCAATGCAGCTGGCCCAGCATCCAGCAGGGAGCCAGGAAACCGGGAACTTGGTGTCCAGGGAAGGACGTAATGTCAACAAAACCCGTGAGGGATGAAACAAAGAAGTGTGTGTGATGATGTTGATCGAGTCATCTTTGGTGCAGACAGCTGTGCTCTCTTCATGCTCCCTTTGTTCATTTTTCTTTTGACGGGATTTGACTTTGATCCAAACCTATTTAAATTCAGCATTAGATTGATCAGCTGCTCAAGTGACCAAACAGGAGCTGTGCTAGAATGTTCTTAGTAGTAGCAGCAGGCATGTGAAGAGGACATATACAAACTTAACTGTACATAATTGTAAGGCAATTTCATGCTTTAACAATGAAAGTAAAGAAACAATGTGCATATCAACATCACATACAATGATGCTAAAATGCTGGCTGAAAACTTACAGTTCTATACATTGCAAAATAAGTAAAAACAATATAATTTTGATAATTTGGAGCTGGATAATTTGGAGCTGGACTTCTGCCATCTTGGCAAGCAAACCCTGACAGTTTTTGTTGCATTGCAGATATTTTCACATGAAAGTTGAGACATCTTAGTGATTCAATTGTATGGTGCGTTTAATAAAGTAATGTATGTTTTGTTTTTGCTAGCTTTAAGTGGAGCCCGTGGTGTGAATAGCAGCCGTGTGGAACCATACAAGTGAATGAGGATTCCGTACGACCCGTCATAAACTTAGATGGAACTTCAGAATACCACCCAAATATGGTCTTCCATTCCATGTCCGATTGTCAACATTTTGATTCTGATAACAGACTGTTTTTGGCAACACTGGCCCACTACATCAACGGGAGATGCAACTCCTGCAGGGGGACAAACTAATGAAGCTGCTTCGAATTCATGCATTTGACTGCTTGAGTATTGGGAAGCTGCGTATCCATTTCACTGGCATGAACATCTGCAACATTGTGGATTCCACAAAATGTTAAAGGTTGATGCTGTAACAATGGAGTATAATTTGAAGCCATGCCTGCAGAGCACCAGGGATTAGCAGATCCTCGCCATAACCACTCTTCTGTAGCCAAGGCACCTGTCCTAAAGACACCATGAGAGGGCAACAAGAACAAATAAAATAATAATACCACATAATAAAACTGGTGGCACAAAGCGCAAAAACAAACATCTCTGAGCACTCAGACAATTTCTCTCAATCTTATTTACTGCCACACAAACACACAATTTTAGATTAAAACAGAACACAGTCTGTGACAATACATATTGAACAAGATTCAACACCCGCCCTTCCCGCCGTTACACAAACCAACTGCCGGAAACCAAGTCACTCGGATGTAAGAAGTGCAGCAAATTCTGTTTGGTGTGTGTTCTGGTGTGAACGTCTCTAGAGCAACAAACAGCCCCATGACCTTCTCTGCTGAGGTAATAAGCTGTCCAGCCTATGTATGGTTCTATGTGCCACTCGGGTGAACCCACATGGTGCACGGTTCTTTATTTGACGCACCAGAGCCAGATTAATGATCTCCACTTGGTAACAGACTCTGCTTGAAAACACATTTTGAAAAAAAATTGTACTTGCATCTGTCATCACTCAGGTCTAATTATTGAAGTAACCCTAAGAGATATTTCTCATCCCTATATCCCTCCCTGTATTGGGATTTATTATCAGTATTGTATTTCATATAACCACTTCTTGCCCATTATGTATCATTCCCACACTTTATCACAGAAACATTCTCAGGTCATGCATTCCTCAGAACAACACTCCCTCTGGATGACACAAAGAAGCACAATGCGCTTCACAGATCAGGGGAGCAGTTCAGTGTTTTTCCCCACTTATAAATGACAATAATAGTCTGGATTAACACTGCTGGGTACTGCTTGTGTACCAGATGGGATTGCCGATAATCCAAGCACAAAATTGGGTGAAATTATGGCTGGTAAAGAGAATAAAAAATTGTCAGAGCAAAACATTTGGATTACCATGATGTGTTGTCGATGAGTATCAATCTCTTAAGATGCCAAACCCCTTAAATTTAATGAGTAATTTGTGTCATAATGACGGCTGATGGACCCAAGTGCAGGAAGTGTTGGTCGGCAGAAGGCGCCGGGAACCAAAACGTGGACCGGGAACAACACACGGAACTGGATGAATCTGGAAAATAAGAGAGGCGGATTAGCATCAACAACCTACTGTATAAATGGGAGAACAGAAAACACACACTTGGAGTTAAACTCAACGTGGTGGTGGCACTAAACTGAAAGCGCTCGGTGGTGGCGGCGGCTAATTACACTCACACACACGAGGGGTAAACTGACGGATCTATAACTAAAAGTGAGGCTTAGATAAACAGCTCACATGCGGACTGAATTGAGAGTAGGGAAGTAAACACAGGAGGAGCAAGGAAGAACAAAAGGCAGCGGCAGAATAGGATTCAGCGCGGAGGAAAAATCTGGAAAAAGTCAGGGAGTAAAGTGAACACACAGGAGTCTTGAAAGAGTTTTACATCGATGAAGCGAGAAGCAACAATCTGACGTCAACAGGTTTATACCCAGGATGAGACTGATGATGAGATTAACGCCAGCTTTGTTGCCAGTGAAGCCGGAGACAAAGCAGGAACAGGAAAAGAAGGCAACTGGAGGTAACAAAATAAAAGCACAAGAGAAAAATACAAAAAGAAAGAAAATAAAGTGCAGACATGACAATTTGTTTCAATTTCTAATGGGACACTTCAGATAAACGAAGACCAGGAGTGTCCAAGCGAGTCCAGGTTTTTGTTCCAACCCAGGTAGTAAACACAGCTCACCAATCAGGTGTCTGTTTGGAGACCCCTGATGTAGAGCCTTTGTGCTTTGTTCTTGCTGTTGTTAATGTTTGGAGTATGGCGTTTGAGTCAAGCTGACACAGGATACAACTGATTATGGTCATGGTCTCAATCCCATATTTCATTATAATGTTAGATTATTATAAGATTATCATAAAAGGCATCGAACCCATGCCTGTAGAGCACAATGGACTAACAGTCCATCGCCTTAGGAACTGTTAGGACTTCATGAGTCGTCCATTCGGCTCAGGATACGGCCACCTCGCCCACTCTCAGTGCATCACCTGCCCCCACCTGAGCAATAAAGGAGGAAGATGATATCATCACAGTTGCCAAGAACAAGCATTAACAAAGACACAATTCAAACACATGTTCAAGTCCAGTTTTTCACCTTGTCCAACATATCGTTGGAGGTCTCGAATACTATTTCATTCACTAGTTTAGCAATCCTTATTCTTTCCATGGTCAATGAAGCAAACGCCAAATACTATAAGAAACATCTGGATTAGCAGTCCGTGGCCACCTCGTCTGGTTATGCTGGACCTCTATTGCCGTATCTTCTCAGTGGACACCACCTGGAATGAAAGTTTTTGAGACTCCATACATAATGACTACATTTATGCTCTGACTTAAGGACAAAATGAAGTGATCACTTTTGTTTATTTATTGTTAGCGACCAATGTTCAAAACGTACATTTTAACTTTTTGTGGCTTGTTTGGGGATCAAATCTACGCCAGAGGGATATCAGATTCAAGCTTGATTTGGGTCAAACTGGCAACGGAGGAGTGCTCCAAGATTCTTCCGACTGAAGCTCCAGTGACACATGCCTTCTGTCTATTACGAACAGAAACCTTTCCAAACATTTTCGCACTTTGAGGCAGTTTATACAGAGTTCAAGTGTAATCCTCATGAGTGAATCATTCACTAAAATCCAGCCCTTAAGATTAAATCTCAGTGAATATGCGGCCTGTAATATAGATCCCTGGTGTAATGAATCATTCTCGACTTGGGATCTGATGAGACCCTGTTTATGAATATGGATAAATGCCTGCTGAGGTAGTGTCACAATGGGAATTCTACAGGCATCAACACATGAATAAGTCAGACAATTGTGTCCTGGAATAAGGTCACCTTGGAGAGATATGAAGACTGACTTCATCCACACACTCAGGATCCTCCTGCTGTGTAGAACTGAGAAATATGGCCTCTGTGTTTGTCCTCAAACCTCCAGGGGAAAAGATCACTCTATGTGGTTAAGTTGGCTCTGGTTTCCAATCACAACAGCCCCTCCTCCCTCCATTCAATCTCATGGGCTTCTAAATGGAGGCCAACTGACAGCTTTATGACCGTTCAGGAATGAAATCTAAAGCAACTAATCCAGGCCTCCTGCTAACACTTTTTCATCTAAGCCCTCAACAGATCCTTTACTCTGTAACGTGTCTCATAAACAACCTGAATGCAACACACACAGGCGCACACACACCCCCACGGCCAGTCGCTTAGATTCCCAGAAATGCTATTGCGTTTGAAATATGAGCTGCCCATGATCGATTTCTGCAAAGACACTGAAGTAGAAAATAGAAAGCGTCAATATAAGAACAATTTTGGACAATCAGAACGAGTACCGAGATGATATCTGTGTTTGCAGAGGACTTTTATCTTGAGTCAAGGCTGGCAGCAAGCTGTCAAATGTTTGAAGAGCCAGCACGTGTAAATCCGTCAAATAGGCTTCTTCATCTAACCTCGGATTTGGGCACCAAAAAGGCCTTGAAGCAATTGCTCTATTTTACTACCACAATAGCATTACTTAATATATTTTTAGTGCTTTTAAAATAAAATAAAAATAATTTAAAAAATTAAATTGGAATTTTAAAGTCCAGTTATGCAATGGTCGTTTTTACAAAAAAGTGGGGTGGAGGTGTAAAATAAAGAGTGAAACTTTTGACACTGAACATGATGCGAAATGAAATAGGGATATTTGCAAACCTGTTCTGACATGACACATGATCAGGTGCAGTGAGCACTACATCTAGAGGGAGAGTGGCTGATGGAGTAACACGGGTGGTCTCAGGATTCAGCTATTGATCTGAGCTTCTTTCTCATCCCCCTGCCCCTGCTGTAACCTCTGCTGGATTGAACATCCTGGCACAAAAGCAATCTGACCCGCCGTGCTTCTGCCGCGGTTCGCCCTATGGCAGCTGTGTACTCCACGTTGTCATGGTGATCCAAAATGATGTCAAAACGCTGCTGGATTAGAGTCCAAGGACTGTTGTTGTTCATTATTCAGACAGCACTCAGAGATATAGGTCACTCTGGGACGACACAGCGACTATTCTGCTCTGGTTCTGTCCATGGACCCAAAAGTAGATTGATCTGAGGCTCAGTTAGAAAAGCTAATGGTGGGGAAATTCACTTAGAGGTTTCTTGTTAGTTTAATGTTCTCTCCTGAGGTTTGTTGATTTATTGTTTGCCACTTTTTACTCCAGCTGAAAACTGACAGTGTGATGCAGTGTAGATTCTGAGTATTTATAAAGAGTAGTATTCAGTTTTCATAAATATGAAAAACAGTTTGTGTGCAATAACAAGTTGCCAGTCATATTTTGGGGGATAAAGTGTTTCAGTGATTGACAGCCTGCGTGATCACTGATCCAACTACTTTCCCCACAGTTGCCACTCCTCTTGTAACTGGCGTTAAACTCTCTCAATCAGGCCTTATTTGCTGTTTGTCTCGCCTTTCTAGCCAAGTGACTTCATACATATATATATATATATATATATATACATATATATATATATGTTATGAATGGAGTCAGTGGTGAGCTCGTGAAATGGTGCAGTGGAGTGACAGTGGGCTGCAAGCATCAGCTACGTGAATCCAGCAACAAGTCCTCGGAACACATTTGACAATAGTTTGTTCAGAAAGTAAAAGCTAGTATTAAACGTGTATGTTTGATCGGCTGCTCTGTTGAGCAGGACGCGCGCTTGACCTCGGCTTCCCAACTGTTTACCAGGAAACGGACATGACCTTTCATCTTGCTGCCGCAGTAATGTGGGAAATATGGAAATTGTCACGAAAATATTGGGTCCATTCGTTGGACTTAGAGACAAGACAAGTATATGTTGGAATATTGGGCAAGTGGAGACCACGCTTTTCTGTCTAAGGAGTTATTTCTCGAACTGCTATGCTACTGATTAGACCCAGCGCTTTGAAATGACGTTTTAAAATACCATTAAATCATCAATTGCACAGCTATAACACCAAAGATGGGAGAGATAAGCTACATTTATTGAACATCCAACATCATGTGTGAAGTTTGTTTTGTTCATCATGTCTTGACAGGACAATGATGCTGAGTTGAACACCCAGTTTAATTTTTTTCTTTCTGGGGTGAGTGTGCATTTTTTTCACTTTTACCTTTCACTCCGGCAGAGCTAGAAAGTATATTAAATGCTACTTGAAATATTGGTCTCGGTTTCAGGACTATTGACTGAATCAAGTTTCAAGATTTTACTGCCACTTCCTGCCATCTATGTAGCATTGTGTATCGCAAATAAAGACTTTTCCTGAGGCAAAAGTTTAAGTTTAGGTGTTGGAGATGTTTCACTCGGATGGGTGGGACCTTTACCTAGATGTATTCGCGCTTTCCCACTTCATGTCTTTTCATTTAGACCAAGCACGTGTGTATTTTAGCACTTGCTGTCAGGCAGACTGGAGGCTGGTGCCGTGGTGATTGAATATTGGTACTAGTAAAGTATACTTGCACTCTATTTTCAAGTCCCTGCTGTGAGCATGCCTAGTATTTATGTCACATCATTCCAGGGATGCGCCCGTACGTCCCTGGCAGACATGGACCCACCCCACTAGGAGAGTGCAACATGCAGTCAAATATTTACAAAGGAAATCAGCAAAGTGCTCCTGATGTTGACGGAAGCGTTTGCTGTACATTTATTCTACACATGAATCCTTCATCACAGGTTGCTGATTGATGCCTCCACTGTGTCTCAGCTATTGAACACACCTCATCCCGATGCTAATGTATTCAGGGACCAGCTGCTGCGTCAAGATGATTCTGCAAAAGGTATCCCTGGAAGTTTTCAATGAGCCTCTCCGTGTAAATAACACGGGGGGAGAGTCGTGCTTGGGTGGGTGAGTATGTCGCGTTCTGTCGCACACTTCTATTTGACATTTTGAAAAAAACGGCTCAGCAAGAGTGCAAGTCATTATGTCATCACATCATGCAAGACAAATACTGTGCAGAAACACATCACTCATCGGTTTACCAATGTTAGACCTTGTTTGTCTTGCGTAAGCTCATGTTTATTTATTGTGGAGACATCCACTGAAAAGGAATGGAGAGCTTTTTATTCGTTCTAAATGTGAGTTGTTGCCACAGGGCTGAGCAAAAAAGCTTCACTGTCTGATTGACTCGGGGAGTACATAAAGTGCAGCTGCGGCTTTGTGATCCCCTGCTTGGAACTGTGGAGCGGCCGAAAAAGCTGTTCTTATATGTTGTTTTCATGGTCTGCCGTGGTGGTGCAGTCCAAGGAAGGGAAGGAGTGAACCAGTCGTAGGCGGTCATGCCTCAGCAGAATACAATTGGAACAAAGACCAAGTCATTAGGTGTGAATCTTTTAAAGGTTTAGCCGACTGTGGTAGAGAGGTGTCACACGTTCTTCTGTAGATGCCACCGACCTGTCATGGGCCTCACGCTGACCCCTGTTCACCAATTAAAGCACAAACAACAGACATGGGAAAATAAAGTTTTTTTTGTTTGTTTTTGCGCCTCCTGCCTCTATTTGCTTTCTTCATAGATAACAAGTGTGACCCACCACTTTAACTTTCAATACACATTGAAGAAGGAGTCAAACAAAGAAAACATTACTGTGGCTTTTTAAGTAAAACACATACAGTCTGTAAGGGAACAAACTTTTCAGCAAAAACAACACAGCATAATCAACAATCTGGGGTTGAAATAACCTTCACACAGCACAGATATGCCTGAAATATTAAACAGCTTTACCAAGTCATTATGAAGGTCACTTCTGTTTTCTATCTTCCCTCACATATGCTGGATCAAGACCCCAAGGTCATCCGTGTCAGCAGGAAACCATAAGATCAATACAAAGGGGATTTTGTTTCCTTCGGAAATGACTTCATGTGTGTACCATAGATATTTCTACTGTCATTCTATCAAACCAGAAATCTAAGGTCTATTTAAAGGTAATGCACTTTAACTGTTTTTATTTTTCATTGGTTGCTTAGCTTGACTTGCATTCCAGAAACAAAATTCTGTGTTATTGTTAAAAATGTTGTAAGCATAAGTTTAGTTCCAGCAAATTCAAGGTGTGCTCTGTTGCCTTTTCAGAGTAGCTCAGTAACCTAGTTTTGTGGTTACTTGTCTTTGCAATGACCGTGGATTACTTCTTCCTTTCAGATTAGTTTTTTTAATTGTACTTTGTAAAATGACTGGAAACATTTGATTTTGAGTTCAAACTCATGAAAAGAAGATCTGCGACCTCTCAAGGAGCACACAAACGCAATTGTAGATGCTATTGACTCTGCTCTCTATTCCGGGACGTCACTTGGAGAAAATATTGTTACACAGACATGATCTCTCCTTCAATATAAAGCACTTCCTTATCCCTGCAACTTATATGGGCTCGATATAGTGCTGTTTCCCAATCTGAAACTGACCGTGTGTTCTGTGAAACTAATTTGCCTTTTAAAACCTTTGCCTCGGTTAACATTCCTTGCAATAAGAGTGCAGCCGTTGCAGTACAGAATGAGTGCCAGGAGGGCTGTTAACTATCAGGCCACCAATGACAGACGGAATGAAATAATGAGGCGGGCCTCATATAATTAAATCCCAGGCTGGCTGAGGCCTGCGGGCCTTGAGTTTGACACACCTAGTTTAAAGCCGATCGCATACACATCGCATGTTGTGCACCGGCGCCACAGTACAGTGCTTGGCGGCAGCAGCCGCTGAAGCTCCCAGGTGGTTCAGTCACGCGCCTCCTCGCCGCCCAACACCAACTGATGCAATTACTGAGCGCAGCCGGAGACTTAGAGGAGACAATCAAAGGTTTGGTGGGTTGTAAAGGGCTAGTGAGGAGGGGGAAGGGATGATTGTAGGGACATGTCAAGAGTCCTATTGGGTGATCGGGGGAGGGGTCACAACCGAATCCCATTGAAGTAAGCAGATATTCTCATCTCGATCTGGAGCAGAGGAGAGGAGCAAAACCCCACCGTCGGTCTGAGTCCACCCATGTCAATAACTCCAGCAGTGAAACTCCAGAACAGTGCTTTCATTTATTAAGTCTTAATTGTTACAAAAATGCACAATTTGTATAAACACTATTCATCTAGTAAACTGATCTTCAATGTCCACAGCAGTAAAACCACTGATCTCTTCTCCATCATGCCTCCATCAGATTCCAGCTCACACACAGAAGGAATAAATATATTTCGGATGCATCCATAGTGAAACTATCTCTTAGGTGCATGTTCTTTGCGAGCCAGTGAGGGAGTGTGCTATCTTCTATTAGTGCCGCAGAAGGAGAAAGTGTCCGTACACGAGTCCTTCACATCGCAAGTGTGAAATCTTCTTTAAGACAAGGATAGAAAATGCACTTGAGGGGAAAATAGAGAGCAAACGTTTTCCTTAAATCTATAGAGTAAGCATTCGAGGGGACAGCGTCAGGATTGTAGAACAAAGTGAATGTCAATACTGCTTCGCATATAATGACCAAATCTATTCCTGCTGACCCCAAGGCAGCGTGTAAATGTTGTTTTGTTGGCACGGATCGCTCTACCCAATTAGAAGGGATCATTAAGCCTGGAAGTGTCCCAACAGCGGATAAATCTCCAAAGAGTGTCGTCGTAGCAGCTTCATCTTTTTCTGTTCCGATTGTGTTTCTGCATCTTCTTTCTCTTCTGGATCATGTCGTAGAGCCTCTCCAGGCCTTGCTGGACCCCTTGACCGTCCACGGCACTGCAACTTTGCACGTGATACAAGGTGTACATGCTCAGCTCGTGAACAGACAGAAGCTTCTCCACCTCGCTGAGCGCCAAGGCAGAGTCCAAGTCCTGCTTGTTGGCCAGGATCAACACGGGTACACCCTGGTTCTCAGAGGTGCGGGTGATCTTGTGGAGTTCCACTTTGGCCTCCTCCATGCGTTCCACCTCTGTGGAGTCCACAACAAACACGATACCATCCGTGCGGCGGGTGTACGACTTCCACAGCGGGCGCAGCTTCTCCTGCCCGCCGACATCCCACACTTGAAAGTTAATGACACGTGAGCCTCCCACGGCTAGTTTCACCTTCTCCATGTTGAAACCTTTTGTCGGGATGGTCTCCACAAAGTCCTTCAGTTTGAGTCGGTAAAGGAGAGACGTCTTCCCGGCAGAGTCCAGCCCCACCACCACGACGTGTAGGGTCTGCAAATTTGGCAGGAACGACGTGTTGGGAGCCATGTCGGTCAGCTGATTCCCCATAGTTACAGCAGCCTGCTGGGTCAGATTCCAGATTTAATCCCTCCGTCTTCAGCGGACTGGCATTTGTTCTTCACTCTCGGAGGATGACTGGGCCGTCTGGATACCTTATCAAAACACAAACATGGACCGAGTTAACAATTTATGAGCACACAGCGGGTGCTCAAGGAATGTGTGAGACGCAGATAACATGCACTCACAAACACAATTGCTAACTGAATTTCGCCGCAACTGACAATTATTTCTTAAAGCAGAGGATTAGGGTGCTCTGTATTATAAACGAGGCAAGGGGGAGTGACTCCAGGATCTCCTGTTTGTCAGTACCAGTCATACATTATTGCCACTCTACGGCTTAGATCCAACTTAAACTTAAAGTCCCTTTCAATAAGACACAGCAATGCTCAGATCAACCTTATTGGAAACGATAGAAGCCACAACTTTCAGGATCTATTGCTGCTTTGAAGTCACATGTAACGTCCCGCATGACTGCAAGTCCAAACAGACCGCGCGTGTTTGATTATATAACACAACAAATGTCTTGGGTTTTCGAGTTAATTGGGCAGATGGGGTTATCTTGTGTCTTACTTGCCCCCGCTAATCCTCTTAACACCGATCAAACCTGCAGTGCACCACTCAGGACACGTTGGTTTCAGTGCAATAGACGTATATTCGGCGTCTGCCTTCCAGAAACTTGTCTGCTGGGATGCTGCTTTAATCTGGCGCTGCTGTTTACCACAGCGTTTAACCACACATGCTTTGACTTGGGAAGACTGTGTCTGTTTCACAGATTCAAATTCATGTCGTGGAAATTAATAATAACAACGTCAGCAGCACAAATGTGTAGCTTCTAGCGCAGCATAGAAACTTTCATGTATTAACGAACGTTGTCGCGTCCTAAAACAGCACATACGCTCAGAAAGCCCACTAAAATAACCATGCGTCTTCAATATCTTACTTTAAACGAGGTCATAAGCAGCCATACCTTTTCATGTGGGCGGAAAACAGCGCTATCCAGCAGAAATAAACACGTCCATAGCTGTCAGCACCGCCGCTCCGTCTCTCTCCTGCAGCAGCAGCAGCTCTGGCGAGGCGAGAGCGCGCAGCTCCCGCGGCCACGGTGACGTCACGCAAGTAGCGGCGCACCATCGTAGAAATGGAGTCGAAAAAATAAAGTACAATACTTAGAAAAAAATCCTTACCGAACTTTGTGTTATCCAGGGATTCATTTCTGACTAGAGTCAAAAGTAGCAAATGCAGATTAGCTACTTTCTTTATTCGCACGTCCATGTTTATTTCTTAATAACTGTATTGCAGGGCTTCTGAATTCACTTTGAGAATAATAATTACAATCATACTCCATTCATTACTTTATGCTACTGTTATCTTCTTAACAATTGGTTCACTAGTACGCTAACTTAGCCTGAAAAATATTCTGAATCACAGAATGTGATTTCTGTTACTGGTTAACTCTTAGTTGGATGCTACTTTTGGCACAATTTTCTCACACCACACACCACCATTGAAAGACAAACACACACACTTTTCATTTTTTTTATCAATATTCATAGTTAAGTGGGAGCTGGACTGACACTGCCAGCCATCCAGCTGCCACATAAGAGGCCTGAGATTTATGGCAAAACAGCTACATCTACTGGCGATTTTTAATACTGCAAGCTTTTAAAATTTGTAGTGTAATTATATCACTATTCCCTATGAAATAAGCCAACAATTATCACCCGGCCTGCTGATGCAGTTACAAGCAATATAAACAATAGATACTTTGCAGTGTAAACGCTGATGCGGCTCTTGCACAACACTTGAGCCACTCACAACACTGGCCCTTTTCTTTCTTCTCAAAATCAGGCAAGTAAAAGCAAAATCATCAAAAGGTCATGCCATTTATTTCACATTATTTTCTGTCAACATTCATCACGTCAGCCTGTTGATTGAAATCAATAGTGCAAAAGTAAAATGAAATGAAGTATCTCACAGTTATACATATTTCATAAAGTGCAGAGGACTAGATGAACAGGCAAAGCACATTGATACATCCAGAACATTAAAGCATTTCATGTAAACATTCATATTTAAACCTTTATCTATTTGTTGCTTTCCTCGGCAAAAAAAATAGAATCTGCTTTCATAAAACCGTTGTATGGAAGTTGGGGTTCAACGTGTTCGATTTCTTTATTGAATATTTATTCAAATAAATAATGTTGGAATGTATTTTCTCGATTTAGGTCTCATTTAGGACTGGTGGAGGGTCCCAAAGCCAGACCAGTTCAGAACCACCGTTTTAATCGACCTTCTATCCAGACGCCTTTGGACATTTATAGAAGCATTGTGCAGTATTGTCAAATCTACTGCGGTCATCAGACTTTAAACACGGAAACGAGGCAAGGTCCACGGAATGGCTTTCGAGAGATATAAAGGTGTTATGCATTTGCATCGGAATGACATCATCTGACAGGGTGAGGAATGGTGGAGTTGGCGCCACAGTCGATGTACTCATATGTTTCCTGAGTCAGCTGCTCCGTGTGAGACAGATAGGAGATATTTAAAGTCAACCTGCAAGAGAACACACAACCTTAACTGGTATGGATCTTTGTTCTTCTGTATGAAGACATCTTGTTTTTCTTCATCCACAATAAATGTGAAATACAATACTCTTAAAAAACTTGCTACAGTTGCATTTACACGCATTAAAAAAGCGTGACCTTGTACTATGAGTGGCAATATGAGGACTAATCTCTCCTGGGAATATCATTTCAACGTGGCTGTGGACTAAAATGACAGAAGGACTTTTGCTTGGGCAAACTGGACACTTACTGCAGCTGCACGAAGAGTGAGTGAATTTTGATGTCGGATGACTTGCAGTAGGTGCTGAGGGGTAGAAAACAGAATTATTTTTCAAAGGAAATACACATCAATTGGTTAAGATATTTTCTGCAGTAAACTGTTCCCAACAGTTCACACTTACTTCAGTCCTACATCAGTAATCGGCAACCCAATGTTGTAGGTGTACTGGAAATAAAGATTTTAGTTAAACCAGCAGCAAATATCACCCATTATGACTGGTTATCTGTCAACTTACTGATGTTTGTGAGCGCGAGTGGAGGGACGTCGTGTTGCAAATTTTGTTCTTACCCACCAAAACATCTTGGACCAAACCTTGAACGTTAAACTCCACAATCTGGACTGGGACAAAGTTGTTGTTGGTGAGGGTGACACGGTTCTAAAGAAAGAAAATTGATTGAGTAAGATGAACTGCTTTGTTGTGGACAGAACTTTGTCCCCCACCAGAGTCAAGTTATCTCAGTTTGTCATGTGACCTTACTTAGATGCTTAACTTCATAAAACTGTGCTGTGAGTTCAGGAGAGTTCAAATGAAAGTGTTCTTGTGTTATTGTCAATAAATGTGGCAGGATCACATGACCAACTGAGAAACATTTAAAGATCCCAAATTGTGTTAATTTCAGGGTCTTTTGTATTTACATTAGATCACAGTAGAACACAAATAAAAGGTCAGGTGAAATGTGCTATTTCTCTGCACTTCTCTGTCTCTATGTCAAAGGGATTCTCCTCCCCTGACCATCCCCTTTCTTCTCATTGGTCAAAGGTGGCACATCAGTGCAGCAGAGCTTATGATTAGAGCTCGAACTATAAAAAAAAATTATTGTGTTCAATCACTAAAGAATGCAGTGGCGGCTGCTAACAAACTATGTCTCTTTCATGTAAATTTGATCTTAAAAGGAGATCACAGTATGACATAAAAAGTAAGTGAAACATCCCACAGCACAAGTCAAATTATTTTCCCAGAAAAACAAGTTGACTTTCTTGGTGGGAAGCCAGACAAAATCTTAACAGCTTATCTGAAGCTGCTCTGCAGCTAGCAGAGATCTATGTAAAACCCAAAAATTGCCTTCATCTTCAGCATGCATGATGATACATGACCCCAAACAACAATCTAGAAAACACAAACTACATGCAACTTGCATTCAGTAGGAGGGTAGGAAAACATTGACACAGTCATATGCAATGACAGACCCTGATGCTGCATCCACATTTTAGAACACTATATCAATATTTTCATGAATAAATACTTGAGTGCTTAGTTTCAGGGCGTTCAAGCCTGGGTTAGAACATCATGCGCTAATACTGAGTGAATCCCTCATATGTCGTATTGTCACTCCTGCGTTGGAAAACGTATCGTATCGGCATGCTGCCGATAACCAGCCCAAGCATTCAAGCACACTCACTCACCCTGACGTCAATTTGCATTTCTGAATCAGTGAAGTAGACCATGACTGACTCCACAGACACAGGTGTGAGGGTCACACTCCGGGGGAAGAGGAAGAAGAGGATGAGGCACGAGAGAAACAGACACACGGCCATGGAGATGAACACGTAGAGCTTTCTGTAACAAAACATGACACACATGTCACAGAGCTGCTGGCAAAACCAAAAAGAGCAGTGGATCAGGCGTCTCTCACGTGCGTCTGGGCCTCAGGCGTACATCGTTACAAGGTATCACGGCAACAAGCTGGTCTTCATGACCTGTGGATATTAAAAAGCTTGCCTTTCAATAGATCACATTCGCTTCCCTGATTTTAAAGGCGACCAAACAAACCTCTTGGTATACGTCCAGTGCCACAACAAGTGGGGCAGGTGTCCCCTCCGTGGCCATTTATGCTTCCATATTGTGGAAACTGCCTCAGACTCCTTTCCCTCTCCAATCCCGAAATATCAGGATCAGCGCTGTTGACTGCCACCACGCCCATGTCTCGCTCTGTCTGCTCAGCACATGCGAAAGAAGAAAAGAAATCGAATAGATTTTAAGCCAAAAAGTCGGTAACAATTTCAATGAACATGAAGAATGCTTCCTTCTCTGCAGTCCACCACAAAACCATGCCACTTCTCACTCTATTTAAAAGACCAATAAACCTGCAAGTCCACCTTGTAGGCAGATTCTAGACAGTGTCAAATAACTTTCCAGTCACACAGCACATTGTCAACCATGCGATTATGACACATGAGGAGGTGGCCTATTCTTTCAAAGCTGTCCATGAGATTTACTCAGTAATGTTTGTTATTAAGCAAATGTGATACTTACTAGTGTATCTTTGTGAACCTTAATTCCCCAGAGTTGAAAGTGAGCCACTGAGACAAAGCCTATCTGAGAACTTTCTCCTCCAGGTGGACGACTTTTACTGAGTGGCAGTATTGATTTGACCTACTGTCCACTCAGAAGTTGAGAAATGGTGAGGAAGGATGGAATGTACCGTCCACTAAAATCTTTCCTTGAATGAGCCTTGGTGTCAAATCCAATCCTGAAGCAGAATTTCAGCCACAACACACTGCAAAAGTCGTGCAAAGTGATTGCATCTGAGCTATAGGTAGTGTTTTTACTTGAGGCTCTCTTGTCTTCTCAGTTATGAATCACTGCTGGAGGTGGCGGACGACACTTTGCACCAGACATTTTCAGAGCAACATGAAGACAAGTAGGATTCATTTAGCCTACGAGTAACACACAAACGGAATCTGAAAGTTAACTTAGTCCCTTATGTGACAGACTTAACCCCCACCCGAACCTTTGGACCAGTCACTGGAATGTGTTCTTCAGCCATAATCAGGTATCTACTGAAATCTTCTTGATCACTCCGCCTAAAAATTGGCGGAACAATTTCGAATGACAAACAAGTAAAAGAGGTGGTTAGCATTTGTTTAGGTTGTCACCATTGTCTAACAGGACAACCTGGAATTAGTCTGTGCTTCACCCAAACAGGCTCAGCACCTTCAAGCACCATGAACTATTCCAACCACCAGCCTCTATTCTTCATCGACGTCGCTTGAGATATTGAGAGAAAACACAGACTATTACTGCAGTGTCCAAGTGCAACAAGCCAGGCCACTCCTCCCTGCATGGAACAGTGGTTACTGAATGATCCTGTGCTGACTTTTAAATCACATTCTTTAAAACTGACCAAACATTTTTTGTCAGCTGAGTCAGCAACAAGTACTTCTGGTAACTCTGGCCTTATCGCAACAGTGAGGAGCTTCAGCTAATAAATTCACTGCGGAAAACCAGTTCCAAACTTTAGATGTAGGTGTAGTATTACAACTTTGCAAGTGAAACATCTGTTGAGCCGATGGGGCTTTACTCAGTGGGAGAGGGTGTTATTATCGTTGCAGGGGAGTGTGTTGTTGCTTCAGGTCCGTGAAAAGGCAGTAACTCTGAAGAACAACGATGACTCATCAGATTTCAAAGAGTCTCAAAGCTCTTGCTCAGTATGTTTGTCGCTCATGCAGAATTGTACATACAGTAACAGAGAACTGTAAATAAGCAGAGGATATAAAGTAGAGCAGAGCAAAGATGTAATAAGGTCCACCAGTTCTGGAGATTAATTGATTTTTTTTTTTTTTAATTTTGAGTCAGTTCCTAATAACCATGAACTCTATAAACTTTTTATAGTGGCGTGGGAATATATTTACCTGTGCAGCCTTCCAAACTGTATCTGTGCTAGTGGTGATAGAAGAATGTGCTGAAGTTAAAGTACACTCCTAGTACTGGAGTACAATAGAGAGGACAGAAAGACTATGTGTGAGTTTTCATAAAAAGACTGAAGAAAATGGCACAAGAGCAATTATTATGTACTTTATTATGAACATCTGTCTGAGGTAGCTAGTGCTATTACCATGTTTGTATAATAGGTAATTAGCCTGTTATTACAGATTGTCTGCTGATGCATTATCGATTCTTTAATAAAAAACTTTGAGATCCAGATTAAAAAAATGTTGAATAAAGTTGAATAATCAAGTAGCAAAAGTATGGAAGGAGTAATACAATACCCTGCGTAACTTGTCTTTATACATGTTGGTTGAACATTATAAGATGATATATGCAGTTGAGAGTATGTGTCGGACACCGACAGCACAAATAAATACGGTATACACTACACATGTTTGTATTGTATAGTATTGTATTTGCAGTGTGTTGCGCACGTTGATACATTTCACTGTTAAACATCAGATCCAAGCTGGAAAACCAGATGTACCACTAGTGAAGGCGATCATCGAGATAAATACCTTTAACAAGTGAATAGTGTTTTGGGGCTTTAAGCGAACGGTTGGAGAAGAAAACACGATGCACGCGAGTCATCTGACAAATGAACGGACAGGAAATGAAAGTGCTTACTCACCTTTTACGGAACAACACACCACTGTCTGGTCCAAGGAATCAACAGATCGCTATCTACCTGCTCAGACAAATAACCACCAAAGAGCAAGATCACGTCTTTTTCGGTCAGTAAGAAGACAGCAGTGAAGTGAAACTCAAGTTCAAGTCAGGTGCGTGTATGCACGCATGCGCAGTAGCCAGGTTGCTCCAAAGGACGGACTCCGCGACCGCAGTCGTTTCGCAACCAAATTTAGTCCGAGAAAATGGCGCGTCGCTTGCGTGCATTAAAGAACGCCATATATTGTTTTTGCGCAACCTCACCGGCCGGTCTCAATGGAAGTCCGTGAACATCAGAAACAGAACACCACCAACTGAAACACCCTCCTGTAGAATCACAACTTCAGAACGAGTTCATCCCAATTTCAGAAGTGAGACAATGTGCAAATATTTTATTGATGGACTGACAGTAGAAGAGCGTTCATGTGTACACTGGAGAATTCAACAAGCACAGCAGATATAGTCTCAACGTCTCTGGATTATCGATCGACTAAAAGAAATCTCAACTAAAACCCAAATACCAGACTGAGAAGACCATGTGTATAGTGTACGGCGTGGAATGAAAACCAGGAGCCTTGAGTGAGGACGTGGAATGTGCAGTTGTCGATGAGTGCTCAAAGTCACGAGGGGTTGCTGCTCTACGCCTCTACCTGTCATGCAGGTGCTTTGTCTATACAGCAGTAAACATCTGTGTCTGAGTGGCGATTTGATCGCAGACTTTTTTGTACATTCAACATCGAAAAATAACAGTACTCAGATACAGAAAAGAGATTGCATTGCTTAGGCAGAATTAACTACGAGATTCAGGAGAGGGTCTGAAATATCCGCATATGAGCTGCTGGCTTTTTATAGCTTCATGACATATAATATTATATTGGTCCAGCTTGGCCAGACAGAGCAGCTATTAACACATGATGCCAAAGTTCTAGAAGCCAGATATAGCTTATGCTCCAATTCAAGCTCCAGGTAAACAAGGCAGGAAAGGTCATCCTGAAAAAGAACATGTCAAACTAAATTTAAAGCAGGGGAAGGCTGTTTCATGAATATATCTCAATCAACAAAAGCTTTTCCATTTTAACTTACATCATACTACCATCACGCTTGGTCCAAACAAACAAACAAAAGAATCACTCTTTTAAAACATTATTAATAAGAACCACGAAAGAGCCTTCTATGATTCATTTCTCAACATTTGAAGATCCTCGGGAACACAGAGGTCACTTCCGGTGCCTAATGTTGCATGTCGACGGCCCGGTTCTGACCGTCCTCTGCAATCTGGACCAGCTCGTTGACCGTGTGCAGCAGGCTATAGCTGTGCTTCCGCAGCAGTCGCTGGTTCAAGCGCTGGTCTCTGAAGCCCATCTCCAGTAGCATTGCCATCATGGAGGGGTCCTGTCGGGTGGCCGGGTCAATGCCTCGCTGAAAATAGAAGTCATTCATATAAGCAGTGTACGACTCTCACTACTTTTTGCACCATTTTAAAAGATTGCCAAGTGTTGCATGTACATGGTCTAAAAGCGCCTCTATGAGGTAAACACACAGTGGTTCATGTCGATATTTGTGGTAGCAATTTATTTCTATACCTGTTCAACACTGTCTTTTACCTGTATTGAACAATTTGGTCCAGTAAACAGAGCCTTGTAGGCCGACGCTGCTACAGAGAGAGCTCCTTTAACCAGACCCTCAGTGATGCCTCCTTGGCCCCTGGTTCCAAAAACAGATTCACAGAAGCTCAAACACACGTGAATAAACAAAAGCAGATCTTTCTGAAGAGCTAAAGACACTGCTTAGCGTTTCACCTTGGCTGCAAGGCGTTGCAGGGTCTAGGGTTGTAGGTCACGAAGGCACTGGAAGATGAGCCTGCATACTTGGAAAGTCCAGATGATACTGCAAGGGAAAGGCAAACAACAATATATCTGTGTATGATACATATTCATTCTGGAGTAAACTCACTGTTAAGCTGGACTTGTTGAGGCTCAAAGGTTTCACGAGGCTCAGGACTGGGGTCTTCTGCCAGGTACAGTGCCTCAGATCTGACAGGCACAATCAAACAATGCACTATTACTAACTATGCATAGTGGATATAAAACATATTGGAAACATTTTGAAACTACTCGAAATGATACCTAAAAATATTCTCTATGTATTTTCCGTTGCTCATCCAAGGATAGAATCTCATGAATCAAGTTTTAAAATATTGGGTTTCCAGGTCATATCGTCTACTCAACACGGTACAGAGTCGATCATTCGATCACGGTATTTTAATCATCAAAACTCATGTACTTTAATAAGTGGCTGATACAAATGTGCACAGGGATCAGACCTGGGGGAGTAGATGGTTGGAGGGCTCACGACAGGATCGGGAGGGGGCACAACCTCAGGAGTGAGCGTCACAGCATCCAGGTTTTGCGAGGCACACAGCATCTGTGTAACAGTGCTGTCGACCAATGGGTCCGGAGGACACCCTATGTTTGAAGCTTGCTCTGCCACACTCTCTTCTCTCTGCTCAAGCTCTCTACTCGCCCCGCTGTTCTCCTCCAGCTCCCCCTGTTGCTCTGATTCAGGTTGGGTGGCGGTTGCAGCAGCTACTGGGTGTGACAGGGCTGAGCTATACATGGACTCCCCTAGTGGTCGGCTTGTGTCAAAGCAGTCTGGAAGGACAATGATGTAATCCTCGCAGGAGGACACAGAGGAGGTCTGACTGCTGACCTGAGAGTGAGAGGAAGAGGAAACCTTGATGTGCTGTTCAGTGCATGTGAAAACATAAATCAAAAATGCAACAACAAACCTCATCCCAGTCATCTGCTTTCACTTCACTTTCCTTTTCAGGACACGCTCCTTGCGTTCTTTCTTTGTCCATCACTATCATGCCCACTTCCTCATCTTCATCATTTTCGCGTGAGGTGGAAGCTGTTTGGCTGACTTCAGGTTCCATTTGGGGAACTGACTCTTTAGGAAAGATAAACAGAAGTAAATAGTCATTACTGAAGTCACTAACACCATTGTGAAGTACATTAATTGAAAACAATTTATTCATTCATACAACTCCTTCACCTGTTCTTGTCTGTTCCTCTGCGGTGATCGGCTTAAGAACAGAGATGAACGGCACAGGCAAAATCAAATTCTCCATCTGTGGCTCCTCCACTCTGACTGCCATTCCAGGTTTCTCACTGGAGAAGCTGAGACCTCGCGAGACCACTGCTGATGAGACAGAGAATCAAGTAAGCACTCTTTGATTCCTATCAACTTTAGATATCAAGAAATTGTTTGCGAGAACAACTAAGACATAAAATAGCTGAACATCTGATAGTAGATGAACTTCAAATGCAGCGACAATCTTTGATAGCCACAACATCACTTAGAGGAAAAGTCACCATGTGGCTTGTGGCAGTTGTTCTGGAGTCGGCGCACAGGTCTGTGGTCAGGTGCTTCTTCCAGGGTGAGTGAGCGCATGATGGTCTCACAGAGAAACTGGGCGCCACTGAGCTCCTCGTCTTTCTCATCCTCTTGATTTACAGACTCCAGCAGTTCCCTCTGTTGGTTCAGCTTAACCCCTGAAATAAATTAAGTCAAGACACATTACACTTGAGATGCAACAGACTCCAAAGTAAAGAAAAAAAAAAAAAGCTCTTACCAAAAAGTTTCCGCACACCTGCACTGTCAGTGTTATCTTTAATCTGACAGCTGAAGGTTTTGTCCATCACCGATGCATCATGAGGCAAAGGGGAAATGCAGGGGGTCATGTCTGGAAAAAAGATCATCCCACAAATTGACTGACAGGTAGCGACATCTTTCCAGCTGGTGGTCAAAGACGGGTAACTCACCCACTGGTGTGTTGTGAGGGACCTTCTCCAGCTCTTGCACAATGTTTATATCCAATAACTCAAATGACAATAGATCCTGAAGGGCAACAGAGAAGAATATTTAGAAGACGTTCACTAACAACCTTCTGTTTTCTTCATCGAAGAGTTTATTGACCTGTGCAGTGAGCAAGTCTACCGAGGGGAAGTAGAAGTCTTCATGGGTAAGATCAGGAACCGTCAAACCTGTGGTGGATCTGACCTCCTTCTCCTTTTCTATGGTTTTCATCTGATCCTGAGGGACAAACAAAGGACAAATTGGAAATATCCCTCATCAGTTCATAATTTTGATTTTTTGCAACGTGAAAAGCAATAGCACAACGTTTTCTGGAAGATGATTATGCTCTTTGGTCCATATCTTAGATAGATGTTCACCACAGACCTGCCAGAATCCCACCACGTTTTGATCAGACTCAAGGCAGTAGCAAGGCACATTGGCTGAGACGCCCATCTGCACTACTCCCTTTTGGAGCAACATTTGGTCGGCTCAACGTGACTGGAGTCTATGTGATGGAAGCACACTTCTGTACCTATTTTTGCAACCTTTTAAAAATGTTAAGATCTCATGCTCCCTTTCAATGAATCACAATATGTGGAATCTTTTGCTGTGTTGAAAAGTGAAAGTCAGTTGACACCGTGGTCATGTCAGAGACACTATCTCACAAATCAGTTGCAGCAGTCTGGGAGACCGAACGGTTTCCTCCAGACATGTTATTACAGAATGTATTCAATGTATTTATTACAACTGATGGAAGCAGTATAAACAAAATAGACCAGACCTACCAGCCGTTCGCTTTGATGCTGGATTGTGCTGTGGCTGTTGCCGGGGTCAACCACGATGCTGCACCAGACTCGTGGTCCAAATAGACAGCCGCAGTGTGCCAGTCGCCAGTGCGACGTATACGTGCCCTCCATCACAGGGGCGATGAATGACACACTGACCACTCCCACTTGTCCAGGCAGCAGTAGCGGAACTGGCACTTCCCTCTTCTCAGACGCCAGGCCGAGGTTGCCCCACATGAACACTAGCTGGATGCACACACACACATACAAAAACACAAAATAGGAATATACATGCGAAAAAGACGACATCCAACACAAGCGCACACCCGCGCGCACACACACACACAGACAGTTGAAATGAAAGAGAAACGGCTTGGGAAGAAAAAAAACTAAGTTTGGAATCTTAGTTGGAGTGATAGTGGGCTATGATAGCTGAGGAGAAGACGGAGTGGAAGTAAAGCTGGGTGGGGGCAAAGACTGTCCTCTCGGCGGTGGGAGGGGTACCTTTGTCTCTGAGGTCCAGCTGATAGTCCCCGAATTCCTCATCTTCCAATATTTGATGAACTTGGTACCCGGTTCCAGATGTGTGCCGTCTGGCAGATTTTCATCCAGAAACAAGGCAGCCATAGTGGGCACCAAAGACGAGACCCCAGGACCCCTAGTTTCAAGTGTACAGAGCATTGTTGAAAATAGCCCTGGTTTCTCATCACATCTCTTTTGTAGTCTACTAATCAAAAAAAGCAGGACCCCGGATTTTTTGGCAGCTCAAAAGCATTTTTCTTAGAAAATCTATGAAGCAGCAGCAGCAGCAGCAGCAGTTTTCACACTGAGGTAGTTCCAACATTTCCACCCCGGAGCAGCCAGCGACACACTCATACAGACTAGATTACAAAGATTTTGATTTCTTGGAAAAAAATGACTTTTTTCGCATCCATGCTGGGTTTGAAGGACCCAGCAGTTTTGGACGCTCTTCCTGGCTTACTCTGGACTGGAGGCCTGGGGGTCAGGGGCCGGGGCAGGGACGAAACCTTGAGCCGCGGCAGGACCTGAGGCCGACTCTGACGCGGCAGAAGGGGGCAGGGCTGGGGCCTGGGTAGAGGCAGAGGCCATGTTGGCCCTGGCTGAGGTAGATGGTCCACTCCATTGGAGGCCTCTCTTCTCCAGCCGCAGCTTCTTCTTGATCTCCTTCACCTCAGCTCTCAACTGCCGTCTCTCAGCTTTGAGTCTCTGTCGCTCTGCCTTTCGCACTGTTCGGTCTCCTCGTCTTGCAAACCTGGTTTAGGATGTTATATATATAAATATCATGAGTATATTTTCCAAAGCTTTCTGTCAGAAGATGTGCAACAAACTATTCTGGTACAGTTGCAGCTACAAATCGAGTAAGACCTAGAAGTTCGGATTACCAATCATCTAATCTCTGTAGCATGCCACTTACACGCATCTAAATGCTTGTTTTTTGTTTACATAAAATACCCATATCTATCAACAGAATATTATCCTGCTTCCATAGGAGCTGGTATTACCTCAATTCTCCAGACATGCCATGCTCAGGAATGGACAGAGGTGTTTTGGTTCTGATCAGGTTGTGACTGGGGTCATGGCTGTGTCGACACATCTCGCACAGAATGCAGGATGGACACACACTGACAAAAGAAGAGTCCATTCATTGTAAGAATGATTCACAAATTCCTTTCAGATGAAGCACCTTCACGGTCTTTAGAGAACTACCTGCATTTGTAGGCTCCATCTGAGGTGAGTTTGTTGCAACTGCTGCAGTTTGGTGTGTAGCCGAGTGATCCATTTGAGGTGGAAGGACCTGGTCTGGGCTCCACTGGACCACCAGTCGCTCCTCCACTGGCCTCACTCAGCCCATCAGGAGATTTGTGCGTACAGCACTGGCCGGAAAAGTCGCTGCACATTCTTTCCACGACTTCCTTGACCACCTCGTCTTTAAACTGTGGTAGAAAAACTATGCTTGAGATTTGTCCATCACCATACAGCGATCACAGCAGGATGTGGAGAGATACCTTTTCCATGTATGATCTGAACCACATTGGGGGAGGTTCATCTTCTGGCTTACTCTTGCTGTCCTTCAGAGGTACCTGCAAGATGTAACTCAGTTTATCCTCTGGCCTACGATTAGAAATGGGCCACAAGATGTCCCCACAATGTCATTTCAACCAGAACTCCTGGAGACCGCCCCTCTCCCACAAATACTTTGTCTACAAGGTGTCTTTTGGCCCAAACCCTTGCATCGCTCATGAGCCAGCCTCTCCCCTTTGGTAGCAAAGGTGCCATATCATGTTCTATTGTACCATACTGCAGCTTCTGTAGCAAGGCTGTCAAACACAATCCCTGAAGGAGTCAAAACAAAAACTATCAACTCACAGGTTAAACACTGGTAGACTTTCCTGAAACGGAGGGAGGGCAAATATGATTTAAGCTTTTATAAGAGATTAAAATTATGACTCACAAAATGTGGTCTTTAGGCTGTTAGATTGTTATTCCAGGTGCGGAGGTAGTTTATCCAAAATTACTGTAAATTAAGTTCAGGGTTCAACATGGCCCCCATGGCCAAACGGCTGATTCATATAAGGAATCTCCTGTTCAACCCAGAATGTCGCGGGATTTGACATAGTGTGCTTGATAAACTGTTTTTGCGAGGAAGGGGGAGCTGATAAGTTTTGGGTATTTTTTATTTTTTTATTTATTATATTGTTTGGAAATCTCTATTCAGTCATCTATACTGAAATGAAATGTACCAATTTTTCATATAACACATATCATCTTTTTTTGATTTTGTTCGGTGGCCAAGCAAGTGTCCCAAATGCAGGAGGTGTAAATATCTTCTATTGAATCCTGAAGAAACTCTTACACTTTCAACCAAAACACATTGATAATTCAACACCTTAAACATACAAACATCTACAGTATATGGTGCGTGCACTTACAGCTTCTCTTTCGGGGGTGACCTGCGTGCCTTTGTCCACAGTCTTAACACGGGAAGGATAAGGAGGAGCAGGTCTGAGATCTCCCTTCAGCTCCTTCACCTCAGTCTTCAGTGGGCCTCCGCAGGCCTGGCCCTTCATCTTGTACACATTCATGTGTAACTGGTTTCCCTGCTTCTCAGCACTCTGTTAGAAAAACAAACAAGAGGAGACCTTGCCTCATACGTATGAGAAATGCAGGACCGTGACTAATGATAATATTCAACCACAACATATAGTAGTAACTACTACTCATGATAAAACAATCTTACCTTTATGGCTTCTTCATATTCACCTGAAATATATTACAATAAAAAGTTAGACTCAGGTGAAATAGCGCTCATATTTGGCTACGCTGTCTTCATAATATGTCAACAATATGGTGTGTTTACACTCAACTTATCATATGACATGCCAAGTGTTGTGTGTTGTGTACAGTTTACAGTAGAGGTCCTCTATCAGTGCTCATCATCCATCTAAATTTACTGTTAATGAACACATTCCTTTCAGCGACAGTAAGACACATTATTCCCATAATAGTCACATTTGTAATGAGAGAAATCCTAAAATACAGAGGAGCTGAAAGCAATTGTTAAACAACAGGTCACCACTGGTTTCCCCATGAGGTTCCATGAGAGAGGATATGGGGCAGCTCTCTAGCACCCACATTTACAGACAGGCTTCATATTATCCACTAACTAGGTTAACATGACTATAAAATATGGCCTTTAAACAATATCCCAATAGTACGCAAACATATTAATGAAATTAGAAAACGTCTTACCTTGGCTATTTATGCATATCTGCAAACAAAGTGAGAGCGGTGTTAGCATTGCTGGCACCTCTACAGTACACAAATACACAAAAAAAGATTTCCGTTTGTACCTCTTCATTGTCCTCATCAAAGTACTTTACTTGGAAATGGTTTATTCCAAAAGATGCTTTAATCTGCAACAAAGAAGAAATCGCCTTTCACTTATGTTTTATTGCCTTGTATTGTGACATCATCCGCTCTGTGACGTTGATTTTAGCTTTACTGACAGAGCTAGTTCCAGGAAATGATCGTTGTTGTTTTTTTATAGTTCTTATCAAAATAGTCAACACGAGACATTCTACAGTGAGATCTAAGTTTCGCAACACACAGCAATGGTTCGACGGCCAACCGTCGATCGGCTGTCCTTCAGGTGGTCTGGTGTTGTTTACGTGTGGAGGCCAAGTCTGGGCCTAACATGGCACCGAACTGCGCCAGCTTACCCAGGCTTCCACGGACTCCCACTCCAGTTTGTCCACATCCTGAGCGAGGAATCGCTTGACGTTGCCGCGGAAATTGACTTTGATCGTCACGGGGAGCCCCATGTCTGGTGTGAGACGTTCAAATAGTGGATCATTGGCGGCGACACCGGTTCACAGTAGCCTTCAACCGTCTTTTCTTGTTTACATCGTCAGCTGCGTCGAGGAAAAATACAGTGACGACACAACGCCTGCGCAGTATGCAGTTTGAGGCTCTGACGTCATCTTGAACCCAAACAGCTCAAGCAGGTAGAAGTCACTAGATTCCGAGTATAATTGATGTAACACAGGTCACCATTTTGACTCAACATATCCAAGTCAGATACTATAAATCCATCATATAAATCTGCAATTGCTTTGAGTATTGAGTATTTGACACACAAAAACGTTGAAAAAATACAGTGGAAAATAAAATCAACTAATAAATATTTATATTATGTAGCACCGTTCACGCATTTCAAAATGAATCCGACGTGTTTACAGTAAAAAAAATGAATCCACAAAATACATATGTTAAAATAACAAATGAGAAAACAGAAAATAAGAAATACATAAATGGGGTGGCGAAAGCATCATGTGAACCTTAATAATAAACAATAAAAATTGTCGATATTAGCCAGATGGCTTCTGTTGCCGCCTCTTATTCAACGGTAGGTGGCGGTAGGCACTTTAACCTTGACTACGGCACCACATTACCTAAAGTAGAAGGAGTGTGGCTTGCCAGCACAGTGAGCCACACGTTTGCTTGTCATTTTAATGCGTTTAGAACAGTCGTTCTTCAAGCGTTTCACAACATAAGATGTCTTCACTCCTCAAAGTGGACAATGAAATTAAAACGAAGGTAGGTTCTTCTCCGATGTGCTCCATATTAAGTTTGATGACTTTGTTTGTTAGCAATGGAGCCACACTTTAGCATAGCCGGCTATTGCTAAGCTAACTCTTGCTCACCGGCTTGTTTCCCGCTCATCAGAATCGCACCTCGGACCATGACACGTATGACGAGTGATGGGTGGCTCTATTGTACTTGAACACATATGCCTATGTAGCTTAATGGAAATGCTGAAGTCGTTGAGGGGGATAGTTGTGGTTCTTTGAGTACCACATGTTCAGCATCAGGCCCTATACACTAGAAGGTCTCATACACTATACACACTGTATTTCAGTTCACCATCCGGGTTCGCATGTCTCACATGTTGGTAGTTTATACAGCAAAAAAACCAACAGGATCCTCATAACGCTGAGAAACCGGTTTATCTACAGCGTCACACTATAAAAGGAGAAATTGATGGTGGTACTTGTTATCCAACATCCTTTCTGTCAGTTTTTTAAGAATACTAATGTTACAGTCTCTTGAAATGGTATGTATTCAGCTTAGTTGGTCGTATATTTGGCTGCTGTGTTATTGGTAGTGTGAATTAGATATTTTATTGACCTCACAGGGAGAAATTCACATAATCGCATCTTGGTTTAAACGTTTTTGTCCGGTTCAAAACGAAATTGTAATGAAAAAAAACCCAATACACTCCCTTGTTCTTAAGTGTCTGTCATGCCTGTCCCAACACTAATGTGGAGAATCTATTTACAGGTTGATGCATTTCGGGAACGTATCACTGCAGAGGTGAGTTCCATTCTGTATCCTCATACTGTCCTTGAGCACCACAAAATCCAATAATGATATATTCTTTGCATTGTTTTCAGGCAGAGGACCTAGTCGCAAATTTTTTCCCAAAGAAATTACTGGAACTAGATCACTTTTTGAAGGTCTGTGGGAAGAATACATGCTATCTAATCTAAACACTGGTGCAAAACTTGATGTTCACACATCACATCATCACTTTTTCCATTATCCCCAACAGTAGTTTGTGTTCTCTTCTTCTTCTTCTTCTTCTTCTTCTTTCGGCTTCTCCCTTCAGGGGTGGCCACAGCGGATCATCCTCCTCCATCTCTCCCTGTCCTCTGCTTCCTCTTCTCTCAAACCTACAAACCTCATGTCCTCCTTCACCACCTCCATCAACCTCCTCTTTGGCCTTCCTCTCCACCTTCTGCCTGGCAGTTCCAACCTCAACATCTTCCTACCAATGTACTGGCTCTCTCTCCTCTGTACATGTCCAAACCATCCCAGTCTGACTTTGTCTCCTAAACACCTGACATGTGCTGTCCCTCTGATCTACTGCTTCCTGATCCTCTCCATCCTGCTCACTCCCAGAGAGAAGCTCAGCATCTTCATCGCTGCTACCTCCAGCTCTCCCTCCTGTCTTTTCCTCAGTGCCACTGTTTCCAAACCATACAACATTGCTGGTCTCACCACCCTTTTGGACACTATCCCTTTCATCCTTGCTGACACCCTTTTATCACACCTGACACTTTTCTCCAGCTATTCCACCCTGCCTGCACCCGCTTCTTCACCTCTTTCTCACACTCTCCATTGCCCTGGGCAGTTGAGTCTTAGTACTTCAAATCCCCCACCTTCTTTATCTCTGCATCCTGTAACTTCACCTGTCCACTTGGGTCCCTCTTATTCACACTCATGTATTCCGTCTTACTGCAGCTAACCTTCATTCCTCTCCTTTCTAAGGCACACCTCCGCCTCTCTAGCTTATCATCTATTGGCTCACTGCTATCACCACAGATCACAATGTCATCTGCAAACATCATCTAAGAGGCTTGTTCTACGTGTTATTAAATGTTTTTTTTTTTTGTTTTTTTTTTTGTTTTTTTTTTAATAAACTTGTCTGTCACAATAAACTTAAACATTTCAAAGTGACATTTAGTGATAACAAATGTGTAAAGTATATTCATGTGTATAATTGAGGAACATTTTGGCACAGTGTAAATTCTTATCCTGGCTATTGTTGAGTCACATGTGGTTTAACATCTTTGAACTGAACAAAACGTAATGCACAAGAAAGAAATTCTGAAGTTTTAAATCAGTACATCTTAATTCTTCATTACTACTACAGGTTTTGTGGCATCAACACCATGCAAAACAACCAGAACATGTGCCTCAGTCGGAAATGGGTGGCTATTGCTTTCTGCTGACCTATGACCTGTAATTCTCAAGATACTGTATATCCCAAAAATTTCGCCATTGAAATAAATGTGATATAGGCGATATGGAAATCTTTATATAGTCAAACACCAGTTATAATGATGTATTATATTATTAAAGATGAATTGTCGCTAACTTGACTTATTCATTGGGTTGAGCTACTGACCACTTCAGGATTTCAACTCTTTATTCAGTGCCTCACTTTAATGACTGTTAGATGGCGCATTATCCTATCAATGTCACTGTATGTAATCGACAAATCAACAAAACTCTGAATTATTTAACAAATTGCATGAATAATAAACTTATATTATTGACACAAATTATCACCACATACCGTACGTACCCAAATGGAACTGTGAAATTAGCATGGCATTGTCACAAACTCACTGTCATCACTCATTTTGACCAACCATTAACTTATGATAGTGAGGAAAAAACACGAAGCCAAATTGACATTGTCAACATTCTTCAACTGTCCACCAACGTTCTTTAACATTCTGGCTAAAAGTAAATGGGGGAAAAAAAACCATGTTAATAAAATAAGTTATTTGGGATTTCACAACAATATGGATGTTGAATAAAAATAATGCATAAAACGCATATTAATCCCTTATGAACTGATGCTTCCTCCCCCCAGGATCCGATCATTAACATCAGTGAACTGAAGGAAATCCACTCAGAAATAAACCTGACCGTGCCAGACCCAATCCTGCTGTCAAACCTCCACGATGGTCTGGAAGCGGTGAGATTGAGCTCTTCAGTGTTTCAGTGAGCAGATGTGGATTAGATACAGTCTTTTATCTTTTATTCTGACAGCAAAATGCCAAAAAGAGAAAGTTGGAGGACGGACCTGGGGATGACAAGGGTGAGTTGACAACCAGTTGCTGAAGTCAACAAAAGTGTGACAATCTGTTCCCCTCTCTCTCAGTGACAGGCACCAAGATCTTCGTCATGCCAGGAGGGATGATGAAGAGCAATGAGAATCTTGTTGACCTGATTGAAAAGGTCAAACCAGAGATCAGGACGCTCATAGAGAAATGTAACACAGTGAGTTTCTCTCTTTTAACAAATGATAATGAGCTTTTATTTTTGTTTCAGTGTTATATGATGGTTGTTACGTGGCACATTGCTGTCTTCAAATGTCTCAAACAATTGTCAGCCAGTGAGTCAGTCAAGTTAGGATGAGTTTATAATCCATCCCTTATTTGCTCACGAGCATCAGTGCTCTAACTTGTTTGCCAGAAAATTGTCTTATACTGGTGTCATATGATTCGATTGTAACAATGTAATTTAGGGTGCAGTTAACAGCTCTCATTCTGCGTCTCTTCATGATGCTCATTTGTATTATAGGCAGCACTAATGAAGTCACTGTGACTTTGGTCCGTCGTTTTCTTCTGCTCTTAATCCTTTCAGCCGCTGAAATGGTGTGAAAGATGAGTCACCACCAACCCCCATGTTTTCATCCTTGTCTTTCTCTGCAGGTGAAAATGTGGGTCCAACTGCTGATTCCCAGGATAGAAGACGGCAACAACTTTGGTGTGTCAATTCAGGAGGAGACAGTCGCGGAGCTGAGGACAGTGGAAGGAGAGGCGGCGTCCTACCTTGACCAGATATCTAGGTCTGTACTGCATCAGCAGGCTGACAGAACATACAAACCATGTGGTTTTGTAATCCATCACTTGTACTCTTTAGAATGTTCAATAACTGTTTCTTTTTCTCTTGTAGATACTACATCACTAGGGCAAAGCTGGTTTCTAAAATAGCCAAATATCCTCATGTGGTAGGTTCACCAGTCAATTTCAATATGGTTTAAGAATTAGAAGCAGTTTATTTCACTTATACATATGACATCACTATAATATTGGGTTATTTCCATATTTCTTTGTACCTCTCAAGTTAGAACACTGATGAACTATGCATATAAGTTGTTTCCTTGTAAAACTGTTCTGTGTCTTCAGGAGGACTATCGGCGCACTGTGACGGAGATCGACGAGAAGGAATACATCAGTCTGAAGATCATTGTTTCAGAGCTCAGAAATCAATACGTATGTCACATCACATGCCCTCCTCACTTCAGTTTACACAACAGTATCACACTCCTTCAAAATACATCGGAGAATGCAAAGATTTAAACACCAGTCACAGAATTCTGGGGTCATGCAGTGTGTTCTGTGCAGGTAACGTTACACGACATGATCCTGAAGAACATCGAGAAGATCAAAAGGCCTCGGAGCAGTAACGCTGACGCCTTGTACTGAACTTCAGTTGGCCTTCGTACACCTCATCATCGCCCTCCAGGATGGCTCCACGGACACACTTCAGTACAATCACCATCATAGACGGACACATTATTTTCATTTTAATTGTAAACTATGTTGTTTTAAACCCTCTAGACAAAAAAAAACTGTCAGCGGGGGTATCCACAGGAAAATTCATGAATGACAGTGTATTGTATTTTTTAATTTTAATTAAACATTCTGTCCTCAAATCTCACCTCACTTTTTTATTTTTGCACTTCCTGGAGCGGCCACACGGTGTCAGTATGTGTAAAACATGGCAGGAGACTTCGAAAAAACGGCAATCGTAGCAGTCGTAACGTGGCTAAATCTAACAGTAACCTTCATTTTCAATGGGAAAATGTCAAACTAAATAGGATTTAAACAAAATAAATATTTTAGGCATTTCTGGGAATTTCTCTTCAGAGATCAATAAAGTATCTATCTATCTAACTCTTATTTTTCAATGTTCGTTATGTTCAGGTACGAAAAAAAAACCTGAAAAATGAAAATCCAGATGGCTCATGAAGACTGTCCTGTGCTGCTCAGGATTGCCACTTGAATTTTTAGTCTGAAAATGAGAGCACATTTGTGGAAATGCATTCTAATTTGGATTACGGGACACAATATATATGAATGGAGGCATGTTGTGACCATCTGACCTCCACTGGTTACCTTCAACAGAACAACCCCGATATGGATTCTCCAGATAAGGGTCGGAATGGTGTTGCAGGGAAACAAGATAAGATTGTCCCTGCGGAAACGTCACAACGATTATATCACAGAGTGGTTCTTCAGCTTCTTACTGCCTGCTGAGATCCGCAGTATTCATCGTGGCGACCAGGAGAAACCTCCCATTACGTAACCTATTTATGATGCTTGGACCTGCTGTTTGACGGAAAGTCAAGCACAATCATAGAAAAGCTGACAGATGTATGAGTTTAATGCACAGCCACAGTTTGTTGGCATTACAATGGTTCTATACGTTCGACGGTTTCATTCACAAGAGATGAACAGAAGAAGTGATTTAGAATCCATTATGTTTTAGATTGTTTGCCACCGCTGATTGTTCACTGAAGTTTTGCTGATGGAAAGATGGAAAGCAGAATATCACAGAATTAATGATATGAACTCTGTGTTTATATATATGTATTGTGATACGTTGTGTACAGAGCATGTTACCGACACAATTTCCCTTCGGATTAATAAATAATAACAAGGTTTTCTGACTTTCTGAATATATATATATATATATATATATATATATATATATATATATATATATATATATATATATATATATATATATACACAAATGTGATCATTGTCGAACCTAATACCAGATTGATTCAAGATAAACTCTTCCTGAGTGACTGCATAGCCCCTGACTCAACCAGTAGATCCCCGTGTCTGTGGGGGCTCTTGTTTCAAACGGCGAGGGACACACGTGTCATCTGCTTCTGGCTCTCACCTTTGGCTCTTGGTGCAGCTTTGGAGAACGGCGTGCTTCCATGGAAAGGCAGTGTCAGTATGTGGGACTGGAGAGTGAACGGGGCATGCTCGGGTTAATATTTAATATTTGTTCCTGACCGAGGAATTAATCAGTATCAGCAGGATACTTTCCTAGAAAACAGGAAAAACTGCTGCAACGTAAATAAGATCATATTTGCCTTTATTTGAAATTGTGTCCAAACAATATATTTCTTGAATTGTTGTTTTTTAGACAGGTGGGAATTGCATTTGGAATTTTGAGGTTTCATAAATCTCCAGCTTATGTCTGTGTTTGTATGGTGATAAATGATTACCATGGATTTAAAAAGTGCATCTGACATCAACATTAACCAGCAGATAGAAGACGAAATACAGGGTTTTCATTCGGTGTCTACACTGTGACGTCACTGTGTGCACTGAAGATGTGGAAATAGCAGCAATGAGGGATTTGGTTTCTGAGGAAGATGAGCAGGTTCATGTCGATCTTGGGCTTATTTTTATGAGAACCAAGTTGTTGTGGAAGCAATGACTCGGATGACTATCTAAACCTCTCTTAAGAAGGGTCAGCAGTAGAAAACCTAATGTGTTTGGGTAAACAGTGGGGCTTACTTTTCCCGGCCAGTATTGATGCCTCCTCACCGACCTTTTGATGGCTTCTCTGCGCTGCTTCCACAGTGCTGATATCATCACTTGCCGTTTGTTTACGTTCAAAAATCCTGCAAAGTAGCGAAACGCCACTCGTCCCTCATTCTTTCAACTTGCTTCACCTATACGTCTTATGACGCTCTTCATCTTTTGGTTAGAAGAACAGGCTTCCATGCTCACTGGCAGCAGTAGAACATCCTGCTGTCATGCAACAGTTGGGCATTTCTCCTCCGAGACTGAAGCTCAAGAGCTTTTTTCACATGCATTCTAATGGAGCACTGACAGTGACATGGTAAAAGCTTGTTCTCGCTCTCTGCACTGCTCTGAATTTGATTCACTTAGAACTAGATTTACAGAAAGAAAGTGATTCAAAATCACAATTTCTTGTGGTCCCTCCGCCCACCGATAACCAGCTGGAGCGCTGACGGCACCAGCGTGGTTGGAATCATCAGAGTGAGGGTGCTTTTACCGAAAGACAGAGCATAGTACAACGTTAGGTTTTCAGAAGAGAACGTCCACTTGTCCAGCAGCTGCAGAAGCACCAACGAACTGATGACACATCCCATCTTAAAAGTAGAGTTCGGGTTCTTCACGCTGCCGGAGAATTGCAGTCCAAGCCCGAGTCCGAACAAGACTCCCATGTTGCGTGTGAAGCTGGCGAAGGGTGTGGTATCGAAGTTGACCCACTCAGGCTTCACACACCACTTCTGAGCTTTAGGGATGGTCCACAGAAGGTCCACCCCCACTGCCTCCAGCAAGAAGTAGAAGCCCACTGTGAAGGAGGTCAAGACAGCAATGGTGGAAAGGTATGTTCTGATGGTGGCGCTGTCGATCCACTTCAACCTGCAAACAACATGTGCGACTGCCAGACCTGGGAGAAAGAGCGAAGTACGTCAGGCATATTTTGAGAGTACAACAGCCAGTAAGACCAAAACAACTGACTGGGACAAACCTGTCATGATTCCAGCCACAACCTGATGTGGGAAGTGCGCCGCCACGTAGACCCTGGCGATGCACACCACCAGCCCCACGCAACACATCAGCCCGCACAGAAGCATCCAGAGGAATCTGGAGGGACGCTCATCTGCATTAGCCCACAGATCATACGTCTCGCTGACTTTCAATATGGTGACCTTCACCTGTACAGTAGAGGAGGGCACTTTCTCTCTGCTGCCACTGCGAGCACGGCAGTGATCATCACGTACCAGACCCCTGCGGCCCCCATGGCATGACCAGAGGGACTCCCTGCAGGGACAGACAGCAGCACTGACTTACGTAGACAAAGTCAAGTTCAGAAAATTGAATTGAACTTTTAAACTCATTTGCTGCCCAGTGTAAACAGGAAGTGGATGCCACACATTTTCAGCAAGAACAGTTCATGACACTAGTGTGAACGTAGGATGGAACAAGCTGATGCAAATTGTGGTAGATTGAAATGGGTTTTGAGATTCTTGTGCACAGAGAAAGTCCAGTGCAACTCATCTAGGTCTTATTAAAAAAGTCTTCTTCAACAGCACTCTTCAACGTTACCTGGTCCAGTTTCACATGTGATGGGGAACTGCTGCACAGCCGGAGGCCGCTGCGCTCCATAAAACCGTGTTTCATGGACCCACCAGTACGGCCTCTCCCCGAAGAGAACCCTGCCACAGAACCATTAGCCCTCACAGGTCAAGCTTGATCTTTCATGTGTGTTTGGTACCATTTGAGGACCAGATTGAGCCAGTCCCCGATGATGGCCACCCAGATGAGGCGCAGGCTGGTCTTCTGTCTCAAATGGAACCATATTGGAAAGTACCAGAAGAACGTGGTGTGCAGATCGGCAACGTTGGAAGCCAGACTGAAGAAAGCCTGGTATCTGCTGTACCTGCTCTGCAGATGGACCAGCAGTTCGATGCCCCAGCTGTGGAGAAGATCCATGATGTCACAGCGGAGACTTGTCCTCTAATGAATTCCTCTGTCTCGTTCCCTCTCTTTATCCCAGTTTCAGCTCATTCGGACTTTACTCATGGCAACTCAACTTGTTTGTTTTGGGTCAGTGCAGACCAGGTTCTTACTCTTTCACCACGGAGGCTGCCTTTAGACTCACATCCATCATCACAGCTTTCAGAAACTTCAGTGGGTCACGAAACCCCATTGCAGCTTAGAGAAAAACGTAATAAAGCAAGAAATCTTGTTAATGACTTCAAACATGGTCAGAGATCGTGAGACGTAAAAGCCAAAACACATAATTTGAAGCCCGTGACACTGCAGACGGAAGTGCAGTGATGAAAATACAATGATTTATGCAAATCACGATACCTTGTGCTCTAGTGAATATTTTATTAAAGATAAACAAATACTATAGAAAATGGATGTAACTAACAACATATACAATTGAATAAGTTGTTTAAATATTTTAATAAACTGACAAAAAAATCCAATAAATAAATGATTTAAAAACAATGACAAATGTAACTGCAAATCATGTTGTTTATTGTTTATGTAAATGCTTAAGAATCCAACACATTGATATGCTTTCAAAATACATTGTATGCTTTGAATATTTTTGGTTGTTTTACAATACAGACTACTTAACTTGATCGTGTTTTTATTGCAGTCCTTAAAAATGGAATTTTCTCACAGTTAAATGAATAGACAAGAAACTAAAAATAAACATATCACAGAAGTGGAGGTGAGAAGTTAAAGTCAGTTTCTCAGAACAAACACAGACTTGCAGGGACTAATCTTTGAGACCCGAGCATGTTACTGATCAAGCAGGGAGACACCGATTTACTTGAGCAAAACCTTGGTGTTGTTTCCCAAACCTGGTTCAAAGAGAGCAGGCTAGCAAGCGAGTGAGCATGTGTGTGGAGAGATGACCTCAGCATAAAGCTTGACGCATGGGAAAATACATACTGCTTTATTTAGTGTTGACAGTCAGTGAATATGTTATTGTTGTTTTTGGTATGGAACAATATAATCTAAAGTGTGACCGTTTTCATTTACTGTCACTACAAGGACTTTCTTTTAATTTTAGAATTTTAGAAAAATGGTTGCAGTTGTTCATTATTCCCTAATCCAATTTGTTGAATTATATATATATATATATATATATATATATATATATATATATATATATGTTTTTTTTTTTTTTTTTTTAAGGAAAAAAAGTTTCACATTAAAACTATTTCCTGCCATCCAGTCACTTCACAAGGCTCCACCATTGCACCACCTTCATTTCCCTTTTCTTCAATCTCCACTTTTACTATCTAATGATTTAATCATTGATCCCATTACATAAGAAATAAATAGCTTTCTCCCCGACTCCAACCACAGAGCTGTACTCGCTGAACGGACCCAGAAAAAGAAACAACAATTACATAACTGCCTAGTGAACCACACGTGAAGAGCCGTAAATTCAGACCTGTTTTTTTTTTTATTGAATTCAGCTGCTATTAATTCACCATATTGCCGCCATTTGTCACATATCTTTCCTCTTTAAACCCGTGTGGTCCAGATCCACTCCTCTTAACTTTGAAACAGCTGATACAAGCCGTCGATAAATGCTGCAAAGTAAATGCATCAGGCGTCCTGGAGGTTTTGATACCTGGATCCATGGCGTTTTGTGGGGATGACATCTCCACTTACTATGCCACAAGCCTGTGTCAGACAAAAACGGTTAAGCTCTTAGTTGCACGACGTGAAGAGAAAGCTTCTTCGTCCTCAACCTGAACCAGGGCTGGACTTTGCTCTGCGACCTGGTGCTTCTGCCAGAATCTGGTCTTGAACTCATTGTGGTGTCGACCCCAATCCTGGATTTCCTCCTGAACAATATCAGTCTGCATCTGAGGTTCAACTGTCCCATACAAGCTGTCCAGGCTCAGAGACGCACAAATACTCTGAGGGGCAAGTCCGACGCTGTCCGCCCCTGCTTCCACGGATCATGTTATTGTCTTTGTCTGGTCACATTCCAGCTGTTTGTACAGTAGATGTGGTTGATACGGAGGCGGCCTGTGATTGGTGGAGGGGATTCCTTACGTACAGGGAGACTGATTGCTGCTATCTCTTCTCCCACTTGTTTGTGTCACAAACCTCCCAAACTCTCTGCTGTTTTATTGCACATGTTCAAGGTCCAAAGATCAGCCAGAACATGCGTTGGGGTGGTGGGCTGCGCGGGTATAAAAGCAAGCAGCTGTCTCACTGACCGCAGCACTCTCACACACACGTTCGGCATCAAGATGTTGGACTCAGTCATGGACGTCCTGCAGGGCTTTGGGGTCAGCAGCACCAACTACCTGCAGAGTCACTATCAGGATGCCAAAGGGCTGTTTCTCTGGGTGTCCTGGGCCGCTGACCTGAGGAACACCTTCTTTATTTTCTTCCCACTCTGGTTCCACTTGAGGGCGTCCGTGGGAATCAAGCTGATCTGGGTGGCTGTGATCGGAGACTGGCTCAACCTGGTTTTCAAGTGGTAGGTTCAATTCCAGTTGTCTCAAGATGACACGCTTGTAGTCTACATAGAAACCTAGTCATTCATTTGTGCGATTAAAAGTAACCAGTCAAGCTGAGTGTTAAGTATTCACTTTAGAATGACGACAACCTTACATTTTATTTGTCTGGAAAAACAGTTTATGTACATTTTTCTTGTTTAGATATTCTCAAACTGAAACCCAAATTTGCTGAACCTCACTGACCTTCCCTTCAACATGAGTTGATCATGGGGTTTCCCACATGGTTTAGCTCCTATCCTGCCTGAGCCACCTGGGACTTGCTGCCCGACGATTTTCTCTTGTTTTGATTTTGAGCCCTTCGTCTCTGTCACCTGTGACTTGGACTAATCTCTCAAAGTCTTGGACACATTTAAGCTCCACCATAAAAGTCGCTCCTTAGAATAAGTCACTCTGAAAGCTTCATCTTGGACCAAAATCTGGCATTGGGTCTCTCTGGTATTGTTGAAGATTTGACCCCAGAAATGACCATATTCTCAGTCTCTTCTACCCTTGGATTGTGGACGTTTTCCGTCATGGTCCTAACTGAAGACATTCTAGCCTTCATCACACTTCATCTTTAGTCATCGCTCAGAATGTGGGTGTTGGCCTCAGGACATAACCCGACCTTTCCTGACCCACAGGATCCTGTTCGGGGAGAGGCCGTACTGGTGGGTGCATGAGACCCCTTACTATGCCAGCAGCGTTCGCCCTCACATTGAGCAGTACCCCATGACTTGTGAGACGGGACCAGGTAAGCCTGTTAGAACTTTTTGTGCCGATATTGTGCATTTCTAACTGTGTTCTTCTGCAGGAAGTCCATCGGGTCATGCCATGGGAGCAGCAGGGGTCTACTACACCCTGGTTACGTCCATCCTTGTCTTCACTGCCAGCAAGAAGAAACATGGAAGCAGGAAAAGCAACAATACCTCTAGGTGAGACATGTTGTTGTGACCACCCCTGGGTTAAATCATTCACAGGTGGCGGCAAATATTTTACAAGTAACCATTTATATTTTTAATATGTTAAAAGGTACCTGAGAGTGGTGTTGTGGACTCTGTTCTGGGCCGTGCAGGTGTGCGTCTGTTTGTCGAGGGTCTTCATTGCAGCCCACTTCCCGCACCAGGTCGTCGCCGGGGTCATAACAGGTTGGTTGCTGAATGTTGATGGTTCATTTAAGAAGGAGCCTCCAGGATCTACAGCCTTTCTTGACGTCCTTTTGCAGCTCTCCACAATTCATGGAGCCTCTTGAGTCATTTCATGACTTTCAACTGTGAATATCTTAGTACTGTGTTTAGGTTTTGTCTTCGTATGCCTAAAAGTAACCTCCTAAAAGTTGGCGAAACATTGTAGTGAAGGTCCATGTCATGCTAACATCAATCACTCACCTTTCCAGGGATGCTGGTGGCCGAGGCCTTCAACAGGACCCAGTGGATCTACAACGCCAGCATGAAGAAATACTTCTACACCACTCTCTTCTTGACCTCCTTTGCTGTGGGCTTCTACCTGCTGCTCAAAGCTGTGGGCGTGGACCTTCTGTGGACGCTGGAGAAAGCCCAAAAGTGGTGCATTAATTCCGAGTGGGTCCATTTGGACAGCACGCCCTTCGCCAGCCTGCTGCGGAACATGGGAACTCTGTTTGGTCTTGGCCTGGGCCTGCACTCCCCGCTTTACACGGAGACCAAGAAGAGCAGCAGCAAGGTGGTGAAAGCGGCGTGCATCGTCTGCACGCTAGTTCTGCTGCACCTTTTTGACTCCTTCAAGCCTCCGACTCACACCATCGCCCTCTTCTACCTGCTCTCCTTCTGCAAGAGCGCCACAGTGCCGCTGGTCACTGTCAGCATCATCCCGTACTGTGTGGGCGGAGCCATGGGGCTGCACAGCAAGAAGGCAGTATGAGCAGGAACACACAGCCAGAAACTTGAGTCAGGTGGCTCCAACAGAAGGAGCTGAACGATCACTGGCACCAGAACTTTATCGTGCCATGTAGTCCACGCGCACTTATGACCACCTCAGAACGTCACAGCTGACTATGTTGAATCAGAGCCGTGCGAGCGTCACATGACGTCAGTTTTATAGCTTTTATTTTGAAACTTAATTCTTTTTTTATGGAAGATTTTTATTGTTCGATGCTTAAAGGTGTATTGATGTGATTACGTGTGTACATAGACCTGTTTCCTCGTCTCGTTTTTCACTGTGTAATGTCTGATGCGTGGCCCTCAGAAATACGGCGTTACGGGTCAGTTTCGTGAAGGTGCTATATGACAACTCTATTCACACGAATGTTTTTTTTTTATTAAAAAGAGCGTTCCAATTGTCAAGCTCAATGAAATGATTCTTATTACAAAGTAGCGGCGGCTATAAAGTACTGATCAGCAGCTTGTTCAGACATTTTTACCCAGGAATCACCACCAAAATTTCACTTTAAACTGCACATTATTACAAATTGTCTCTCTCTCTGTTTTCGGTAATAAATGAAAAGAGATTCTTCAATTTTATTCAGATGCAATTTAAACATCAACATTAAACTTATATGTTAGTAAAGAAAATAGAAATGAATCAGGTGTGTCTCTTACTTACAGTATCCATATCACCCTCCAAGTGGAGGGAAGCGTCGCCGGGCAGCAGAAGAGAGGGCAGAGGTGAGCGGATGACACACTTTACTCTGCCTGCATGAACATCGCAAGAATGCTGTGGTAGACACTTTTAAAAACGTTCAACCTAGTTTTAATATTCATCTATATTAAACTTCCAAGAGGAATAACAATGTTTGGAAGCATAATCATTCTAAAACAGAAACAAAATACACAGTGACAACAACTGAATACTACAAACATGCAGGAGCTATACTACGTTTCTCGGTCATTGACGCAGCAGCACTACCTCAACCATTTCAGTGGACATGGATGTTTTGTCATGCTGAAGCGTGACGTGCGAGTGTTTATCTCCCAGACTGTATAGATCTGAACGCTGGCTGATGAATCATTAACTGAGCACCAAAGCTCAGGGTCAGGCTGGTGACGTACATTCACCTAGATGCACAACAAACACAAGCCCCTCATAAGTGTGTCACCCATTATTGGTTGAACTTGGTGCTTTGCTCAAGAGATCATGTGCAATGGCACGTTAGATATAAATCTGAGTTTTGAAGTCTAGATATCAATCCACTAGACCAGGAGTTCTTAACCTTTTTGATCTCAGTGCGCACCTTTGACAGAACAAATGGTCCATGGTACATAACTGTATAATGTGAAATGATAAAAGAAGTTCAACAGGTGTATTCTGGTGTCTTTTTATGGTAGTCACCTGATGTACATTTGACAAACTCTACTAGGGCCAGGACCATTTCCAATCCAGGTAAATGGAAGGAATGAAACTGTTGAAAATTAGAGGCTTTTTGAAAATATATTTTCTTGGGTATTGTTGTTTTATTTTGAAAAGTCATCAAAACAATTCCTCAATCCTACTGTTCAATCCTCTTGTGTTTTGAGGGGCGGAAGCCAGAGTGCTCGGAGAAATCCCACGCAAGCATGAGAACATCATAAGAACTCCCCGTAGAGGTGACCGCAAGAAAAAGTTAGAAAAAGTGAATTGATGGCTTTTGGAAGTGTGACTATCCAAGAGAACACATATTGTTTAAGTATAAATAGAAATTAAAATGAAAAACAGGACAGAAAACAGAACTCAAGAGGACACATTGTAATAATAAACTGATAAACAGGAACGGCACCGTGAGAGAAAACCTGACTCATTCCTGTATTGTGATTTTTACCCAACATAATTTTGCTTTGTTTATTTTACCTAGATAATAATATCCCCTAGTAGCATTTAAAATACCCGTGATAGAATTTCATGCACTATATTGTGCAGCACAACAGTAAAGGCACAATAAACTTGGCATATAGTTTCCAATCCTTCAGATTATTAATGGCTCTAGATGTAAACACAAGCTTTTACTTTTTAACACAAACACTTACTTTTACCTGTTCTTTGTGCCCTTCACAAAACTTCCTGGAAAAAAAAATTGAGATCTATTGTTTTTTGATAGAGCGAAAATCTCCATGAACGGGGGTCACCAAACTGCTCCAGAAAAGGCCGCAGTCCTGGTTTTTGTTCCAACCGACAAAGCACAACCCTGGACCTCTCTGGAAGCGTTTGGACGCCCCTGACCTGTAACATCCCTGATGGAGAAAAGGCCCATTGTAGACAATCACGGGTCAAACACCTTCATTTTAAACACATTTTTATTTTTTGGCTTAAATAATTACTTGGGTCATCCAGTGTTGGCTATTTGTCATACATAGTTGTACCGGATTGATCTTTAACAACAGTTAAAAAAATGCACCGAAACAGAAGTCTGTTTGTTTTGACCGTCAATACTGTTATTGGAGTGGTGTTGTTAGTAAACATGATTAAACTGACACAGATTCTGTTTGTGTGTGAATGGAATTCATTAAATAAAGTCTTCAAACCGTTAAAAAATAAAATGTAAAAACCACAGTCATGTCTAACGGTCTATCAAGCGCAGAAGTGCAACGTACCCTCAGTTGTTGCAGTAGTTCGGAGGAAAACGGAAGAGAAGCTCCAAAGTAAAGTGACATGCAGACGGAGAAGCTCTAGTCCAAATCAAGCACTTATTATTCCCCTCCGTTCTCCTTTACATCCAGCGTTGTGTGAATACTTGTGTGGGAAGAGGATGCCGGGCAGCTGAGCCTCCACTCAGTGCATGTACAAACGGTGAAGCTTTCAAGATTTCATACAGTGTCGCTTATATACACGGAAATCACTCGAGTGTTAGAAAAAGAAAGAACACATGGCAAACCAGACACCGTGAGTCCAGGAGGAAAAATCATAAGGCGACGTGTCTGAGTAGTTTTCGTATCCATCCGTGTGTGCTGTCTTTGGTTCTGGGACACGTTGGCACGGCTCACTGGTCCGTTTGTGTCCAGCAGTGTTCCCAAAGTGAGTGACATGCTCATGCGAAATTATAGTTTGCATTGTCAGGTTGAAGTCCATGCTGTCTGAAGTCTGAAGCTTCAGACACTTGGTGGTTGGACGAGGATCAGGTGTCTTCCGGTTGGTCCGGGTGGACAGACCTTGATGGTAGAGAAGAGCAGTTCAAGTCAAACGTGTTGCTGTGACTGACATGAAATGTATGAGTATTTAAGTATCAGTAATGAAATGTAGTTTAGATAAAGAGTAAAATGCTTTTAACAGAATTTCAAAGCCAAAATGCAGAAATGATTGGGTTGGAAATCTAAAATTATCGAGCAAAATGTAAAATGTAAAACTGTCAGTTGGGAAGCTTGAACAAGGAGTTAAGGAGCCGTCAATCCGAAGACTTTAAAAATGTATTGTTTAAGCACAGCAGACTGGACAAGACTTAAATGGGCTCAGTTCAAAAGTTTCACTGAGGGTTCCAAAAGAGCACAGAAGTTTCCAATAGCCACAATATTACCGTAAATGGCAAAGACTTACCAAGGTACCAGGTTTGAATCTGTTATGACTGACTCTTCTTGCCCTGCTTCTTGTTGCCTTCTCCAGACTGGTGGAGAGCGCCCCCCTGTGGAAGACGAACAAAGGTGAGTGGCTGAACGAAGCAAGTTTCAGCTGCAGCTGTTCATGCTGGAAAAGTCTAGACAGAAAAGACAGGAGACATTACTCTTGGTTGAGCTTCAGAACTCGTGTTCCAGAGAGAGGAGTGTTAGTGGACTCACGTTAGTTAGGAAGCACTAAACAAACTCACAGCAAACAGCAAATTCAAACGCGAAGCAGGAGAATATCACGAAGATCATTTTCTTCATGAATAGCTGGCATTACATATGACTCCATGATGCACCAAACTCAAACTTTTGTCTGAGAGATGCCTGGCAAATTCCGTTACCTTCCTACACTAAAGACTGCAGGAACACACAGAAACAAACAGCCGTGATGCTCAAACTTGTAAAAACAAAGGGTTAATACAGCCACGTATGAAAGTATTCTGTGATAAATAAGTGATTAAGATGTGTATAGATAGTCCATTGTGAGTGAACATGCATACACAGCATCATGCTCAAAGGTCGGCGGGCGGTTCAAACGACAACCTCTCCAGCCTTTTGGCGGTTCCGCTTCCCCCTCTTCTTTCCCTTCCCCCCTGTGTGAGCTTTAGGAGCAGCATCGCTCCTGTCTGCTGTAACACCACAAATATCACCCTCCTCTGAAACAGTTTCCTTTTTCTCCTCGGAGGTGACCACCCGGCGGACCACCTTTCTGATCACCTGTGGGGTCAAATGTCAGCGGAATGAACGGTTAATGACCATGGTGTGTGCATGTGTGTGTGGAGACGACAAGTTGGGAGGGTTACTTTTCTGGTTACCAGATTCCCATCTTCATCTGTAAACTGCTCCTCTGTTACTGACTCTCCGGGAATGTTTTTGGCATCCACTCCCTGGAATCGAGGTTAACATGGGGATGAGGGTGGAGGTCGAGTCAGTGAAGGCACTCGGGAACAGGAAGGTGTTAGTTCGATGAAAACAGTTTTCATCTTAAGCACAGAAAACCCCAAGCCTTTGATAGCTTTTAGTTATTCATTGCTGCCACTTGTTTAGAAAGAGTCCAATGGGGCAGAAGAACCAGCACTGTTCACAGCACAGCACAGGAAGTGTTTGACACAAGCAGACACTCACACACTCTGACTGCACGTTCACACCACGCACGACTTGGCCTCACATCCACCCAGGTAGTCACTGGTTTGCAGCCGCCAAAGACAACCTCCCCGGCCTCTTAATTTCTGTCAAAGAAAGTCTGGGTCCATCAGATCCGATCAGCGTTTCTGCCATTTCACTCCATGTATTTTCCCCCTCTACATAACTGTATGTCACTGGAAAATCTGGGCTCTGATCGGTTGTGACGCTCTTATTTTTCAACTGATGCTACAAATATTACCTGAAATGTGTCACTTGTAATGCAATGGAGCTGCAGCTGTCGCCCCAAACGTGTCGCATCACTGCTCGAACTTTGCAGCGCAACACTGAGGCACACGTAATTGCACAAGGCTGCCACATTATTTCTTCAAAAAAATCTGTTCCTTTTAACTGAACAACTGGACATCTGAGTCATTTCTCGGTCTGAATCTAAGGCTAATACTGAGACTTGAATGAGGGACAGGCAGCTTCAAGAGGGTGTGTTTTGCACATGAATTATTATAAAGACTCACCCGACATGAAGCCACTAAAACCAGTGCACGACTGGTAACAGTTCGGACCACTTTCACTCACATCCAAAAGGTTAGCCAGCTGCCAAAATGCTTCAAACAAACACGCACACAGCAGATCTCCTTTCAAAATCCAGGAGGCTCTTCACACACTAAGCAGTAACTCACCGCACACTGTCACACCATCTACACACCTTCAACACCACCCGCCTGCGATAGACCCTGGTGGTGACAGTGGTCTCTCCATCCGAGTCAGAGTCCTCGTCACTAAGACTCTCCTGACAAGAGCAGCCCAATCATAAATGTCTGCATCTTATTCCTCTCTGACCTTTCCAGGTTTGTATGGACGAAGCTCAAACAAAGTTGAACTCATTCTTGACATCAAGTTGGAAAGGTGAATGATTCAACATGTGACTCTCACCTGGATTTTTTGTTGGGCCTTGTCTCCCTTCTCCTCCTGCCCTCTACTCGACCCTGCTCTGTGGTTCTCCCCCTGAGAGCCCTTCTTCTTGGCGGGCTTGTCCTTCTCTTCCTTTGCTGTGCTGGTATGAGATCCATTTTCTTTGCTGCTCGGTGACGGCTGCTCCAGGGAGTCAGCTAGAGTATCAGGACTTTGGGGGAGATACGTGAAGCATAAATGTCCAGACGAACAACAGAAGTCTTGAGATCAGAAAACAGAACTCCTACCTGCCCTCCTCGGCGCCAGGACCCTGGCAAGGCTTTGCTGACTCCGATGATGTTTCACCTTTCCAGCCTGGAACTGAAGACAGTTCTTGTTCGGCTTGTCGCACTTGTTCAAGGATGGCATTCACTCGCTCCTCAGTGATCTCCTCGTCCTCCAAGCCTCCTTCCAGGTGAATGTCCTCCAGCAGACTCTGAAGCCTCTCCTGTGTCATCTCCTCCTCCTCTTCTTCCTCCTTTTGCGCATTCGATTGACCAGCAGCTTCTTCTGCTGCCTTTCCTTGTTGCTGAATCACCCTTCTGTCATTGTCTGGCCAATCCACTGACATCCCTTTCAGGCTAAAGTCCTCTACCTTCACAATGGGGGGCTGTGGAGCACTGGTGCCTGATCCTGGGGCCACAGTGAGGACCTCGCTGCTGGAGGTGCTGGTGGTCTGAGTCAGAGAGAGGTCACTAGGTCTAGAGAGGACAGTCTTGCTAGGGGACTCTACGCTAGTTTCAGCCTCGCTAAAGAAGTCATCTGAGCGGAGAGGGGTGGGGGGCTGGTAGTTCAGGTCAGCGGGGGTCTGCAGCTCCAGATCTATATTGTTGTATCCTGAGTGGATGGCAGGAGTACATCATTAGACAGTGAGGGGAGTGAAGTGGGAGTGAAAAACACAAGGCAGAAAGGAAGGGGCTGAAGGGTGAACAGGGTCATGAAATGGTTTGACATTTGGATGCAAATGTTATTTTAAAAATCTCTTCAAAAGTCTCACAGTTTTGGTGCGGCAGTCATTCTGCATGTTGTTTAGACTTTTCCTGGGAGCAACTGTCCTTCAATGTAGCCATTTAATGTATGTGTTTGTTTATGTCAGGGGTGGCTCAACAACAATCTAGTTACTTAGATGCTTTGTAAGTAAGTCTTCATGGTCAACCAGACTCTCTTGTGCATCTACTGTTCAATACTACAGCTTTACTACTGAGAATACAAAACAGCGCTGTTTGTGATTCTTTTTTTTTTTAAAGCAGCACAATCTCACTTAGTCTCCTTCACCATGTATGCGATGTGATGACATCACATAGGATGACATCACCAGGAATAGGTGCACTGAAAAATGTTCCCTACACTACAGTCGTCGTCCTCATCTAGAACTAAGAAAAGGGTAGTTGGTCTCAAACATTTCCTGCACTATCCTCACTCAGTTTCAATAGTTTCAGAAGTTAGTATAAACTTGCTCTAATGTTGTTGTTTTTTCCTGTATGAAAGCAGACATCAGCACAAGTGAGCAACTTTTGAAGCAGCGTTACAAAAGACACAAGACAAAGACATTGAAACAAAGACATGACCACAACATCTGTGCTTGCCAAATTCTGGTACGATGTGGAACTTGTTTCCTTATTGCACATAGGAATCTATACATTCCAACTACATTAAAACACTGCACTGGTCATGGTACAATAAAGATTTAGGGTATTGTAACCAATGCTTGAACAATAGGAAATTGCAGCTGTTGCTTAAAACTTGTGGAGCACACATTCCACAAGCAAGTTACACAGATTTGATTTGGCTTTGTCAAATGAGGATCATCTAGATGTAGATCTCAGGAACAGAGCGATCTCTCCTAAAATAGGAAGGAATACCAGGAGGGAGGGGAGACGCTGGGGGTGAAGTGGAAGAGGGAGGGGAATAATCACTGACATTCATGGGTAAAGATGATGCAGAGGGTGGAGGGACTGGTGAAACCACTTGAAAAGAGTTTAAAGAAGCAGGAGAGGATATGGAGGGAGAGAAACGAGGAGGGGCAGGGAGCAAACAAAACCCAGGAGAGGGTGAGTGGGGAGAAGAGTAGGGGTCAGAGGTCGGAGTTGGACACAGCACGAACTTGGGAAGGTGAATAAGTGGAGTAGCAGACAAAGGACCGGTAAAAGGAGGTGACAAAAGGCTGGATGTTGGGGAGTCATTTGGAGGAGGAGTAAAGCAGGAGAAGTTGAAAATACTCTGAGAAGAGTAGAGATGAGGAGGGGTATAAGGCAGTGCACAGAGGTGAGGAAGAACAGGAGCAACTGGGAGGAGGTAAACAGGAGGTGAGGAAGGAGGAGAGGGAAACTGAAAAACAGAGGTGAGTGAGGAAACAGATGGAGTCGTAGATATGATGTTACGAGAGGAGAATAGTTGGTGATTTGGAAGAGTGGCATGAACCGGGATGTGAGATGTTTGAGGGCAAGCAGGCAGAGCAGGAGAGCTGAGATCTTTAGCATCTATTAACACAGATGTGAGATAAGAGCAATGATTTAAAAAACAAACATTAGTCAAAGACAGAAAATATTATGAGTATACACACATAGCGCTGCACAAAATATGGTTGATAAGCCGTTCTATCTCTATGAGCTAGAAAAGCAGCTACCACAAATCCCTCTTGATTTTTCAGTCAGACTGAAGTACTGGATCCATTCTGTGTGCTCAGAAGTCCATTCAAAAGGAAAGCAAGACCAGAGAAAATTTGAGGTTCAAGCTGGCATTGGACATGTAACATCTTCGATGTTGGAGCTGATAAGGAAGTGGGTCTGGAGGCTTCAACGGCAATGAGCTACTGCAATGATTCTATTGGACAGGTTGGACTGAATCATCATGTGTGTTATCAAGAGTGATTGTACAGTGAAAGAGGGCGGAAGCAGCATCCAGATCCAAGTGGTATTGACTCATGGTGTTACTGGTGGGGATCAGCTGGTTAGTGATGCTTTTCGGAATGTGCCGCAGAAATTAGTCATTCTGAAGCAAGAGGTGGAGAAAGGAGGAGGAGGAGGAGGAGGAGGAGGAGGTAGGAGGAGTCTGCTGGTCAAAAAGCAGATGAGAGGCTCGGAGGAGCACAGGAGATGACGGCTAACGGAAGCAAAATTATGCACTCAAAAGAAAGCGCCCCATTTTAAACTCATCCGTCCGAGCGTTGATGATGAAGGGCATCAATGGCAGGGGATGCGTTGAAAATGCTGCACCAGTCCAGAAGTGTTACACAAGTGTGTTCTTGTGAGTCGACAGATAAAGCAGGCAGCCTCTCACACAAAGAGCATGCGCCGATTCAATTGAACATTTCCACTCTCTGTCGAGAGAAGAACCATTTCAACCTTTGAATTTGTGTCTGGTCGTCCCGGATTGGAGACATTTCCGCATGATGTCAGGAAAACTACCTTCTTTTAGTGAGGGACGATCACTATAATCGAGGTATAGACAATAAAGAATACTGTTATTATGATGGTCACATCATCGCATGTTTTCCTGAAATCATGCAATCCAGGTTTTGACTCTCTTCATTTAGACCCAATTATGTGACGGCAGAAAAATATGTGTTTGAAATGGCTCCGCTTTGCAGATTTAGAAAAAAAGATGTGATGAGTTGCTGCCACATTTGCCGAATGAAAAAGACAGAGAGAAAGAGATAAAAGACATGTCGAGAGAAAACATAAAAACAATGAGATTGTTTTTATTTTGCCTGTTTTTGATAATATTTTAAGACAAAATATATTTAAAAAGTTAGCCAATCATTTCTCGGGACAGCCTGCAATTTCGCTCAATATCAGTGTGTAGGACTGACTCCCCCCCAGCCAAATACTCCCATAATTCTGGTTTACACTATATGAAATAGTGAGATGTTGTAAACATCCCTTCTTCTTCAAATCATGTTTGGCTCTGTATTTGTATGCACAGTCACGTTGGGATAGCTGACAGAGGGAAGTGAGGAGCGTGAAGGGAGAGACTGAGAAGGGATAGGCAGAGAGTTCATCTAGGGTGGGCTACACTTTACCATCGGACTGATCCGGGAATACTGCGTTATCATCGGCAAAGCAGCGTGTGCCTGAAATGTTACCGTAGTCAAATATGGGCCCTTCCAGCAAAGTCACAATATCCAACCGATTGATCTTTGTCAGCACCGCCGTTAAAACGTCCGCTAGAGAGAAGAAACAGAGGTCACCGTGAAACTGGGCGGCTCTGACGCCCACCTCGCTCAGCGTCTTTATGTATCCTCGTGAATTCAATGATTGATGCTGTGAAGGCACGTGGTGCTTACTTGTGGCGTTTTTGCCGTCCCGGTGAACCCATTTCTTTAGGAGCATGAAGCTCTGTGCTGTCAGAGAATTTGGGTTCTCAACTCTGATAAAGTTGATTTCTTCCACAGAGAAATCCAGCTCCCTGGCCAGCTCTTTGACAGTGACACAACACACAGAAGACACATTTTTAGAGAAACACGGTTCCATATGATATTAAACACTGAGATTACATGTCACATCGGTGGGAAAAAGGGGAGAAAAGCTCTGTGAATCATTCAACTTGTAATACAACAGTCACACTTAAGATTATAGAACAAAAAACTACTTAATTTACACATGTAGATTAGTATCATATTTCCCACTTATTTATGATAATAAAGTTTTTATATGTGTCTTGCTAAACCTGACTAAATTTATTTATTTATTTATTTTTTGGGGAGATCCATGTTTGGGTTGATGAAAAAAAATCAAAATATAAGTAATACAAATAACTCATATTCAGCTTTCTCATTGTTGCTGCGTCTTAGCTAATCCTCAAAAGACGGAAAACGAGAAAACTACAAGTGCACTCAAGCATAAAACCATGAACTGCAGCCATATACCGGCTGGTGACGGATTTGAGTTTGCTAAACTCAGCTCTCAGTCGCTGCTTGGACTGACAGAAAAACCTTGCCTTGTCACTAAAAATCATCATAACAGCGAGCCTCCCCACCCACACGCCCACTCACTCACACGCACGCTGATGCAGGGAAATGCTGCAGTGCAGGAGGTCGGACTCTTAGAAACTGCAGAGGCCACACCCTTTCCACTCCTCCGCCACAACATTACTCAGTCACTCACTCTTTGTTGTTCCTGCTCAGCTGTACAGACGCACACGCAGTGCCGCGACATGCGTACTTCATTGACCGTAGACCACTAACGCGTGGCCAAGCAGTCAGGCTGCATGTTGGCGCCTTCAGTAATAACGGATGTATCTCCAAACGTACGTCAAGTGTGACAAAATACAACTATGATAGCGTTTTAATAGGGCTGTAAAACATCAAGACTATGACTGATTTGCGGTAGAATGTTCCATAAAATGCGTAAAACATGACTGAAGACTGCAGAACTGGCTTGTTGATGCAGGACTTTTCTATTCCAGCAGATGGCAGCAGATACTATGTGTTCAGACGCACAGTCTTCTGAAATGCAGGGCTTGATAAGCACTTGAGCAAGTTCTACTTGAGGGTGTGGTCGTTGTGTGACACGGTATGACAAATATAAATTTGGATGGATAAAGGCAAAATAAGGCAATGCACTTCTGCTCATGGTTGTATTTCCTCCTTCAGACCTTGATGAATGGCAAAGGCATATGTTTCATTGGTAGAGTAAGAGATGTGGTTTGCCTGCATGGGTGATCTACAGTGGAACCTCAGTTTTCGAACGTCCTGGACTTCGAACAAATCGGAGTTCGACCAAAAATTTAGAGATTTTTTTGATTTCGATCAAAAATCCAGAACTCTAACGTCCCCGGAAAAAAGCCGGAAAAAACCTAATGTGCGCGGACCGATCAGCTGACCCAGGACGCGCTTTGTTATTGTGTATAACGCAGCCTCTGTATGCAGACGTGTCCTGTTAGCTACATTTACTGACTGTTTTTTCTTCATATTGAGGTGTAAAACCTTTCCTGTCTCCGCACTGGACTGTGGTAGAGTGTCACAGGGGAGGTGCTCGCTCACCACACCTCCGAGGCTGGAGCGCACACTCCAGTGTTTGATGTCCTGTTGTCTGCTGGAGCTGGGACAGGGATGAGGCGAGTCTGGGACAGAGCGTGACTTGGTTTATGACTTTGTCACAGCCAAACTGCACAGAAGCGCACATTCAGAGCTGGACACGCACCGGGCACCTCTTCACTTGTGGAGAGACGTCACTCACTCGGCAGCCCCTCCCACATGCAGCGGCCACACACATAGAGGAACAGCGCACCTGCAGCAGACACTCTACATTCACTCCTACAAAAGCCTATTTTAAGGCGTGGAACGCATTATTTCTTTTCCCATTCACTGTAATGGGAAAAATCGATTCAGATTTCGAACAAATCGCTTCTCGAACAGCCGTCTGGTACGGATTGTGGTCGAGAACAGCCAACATGGTGGCAGAATATCAAGCTCATCTGTTCTCTGCTGTAGATTCACCAGCAAACAGTGGTGGCTTTGCCTATTTTGTGTGTGTTGCAAGCTTATTTTGTGACAGTGATGGCAGTTTGATGTCTCACCAGTCCAGCTGAGTCCCAGGTGGTCGGCCACTATTGCCATGCGGAGGTCTGTCCTCTCACAGGGACTCTGAGGGCCTGCGCAAGGAGAAGTATACGATATAATAAATCAATGTCATGGTAGAGAATCAGAGAATAAAAAAAGGCACACAACTGTCCAAATATATGACCTATACTTCTTGCTATCAATACCAAAATAAAGGCCTCGCATTTGACTGACCAGTGAAGTCTAAGGCACTTACATGTTTTTTGTTCTTTGAGAGAGATTAGTGTTTCATTTGATTTGTTTCAATGATTTTTGAAGCCATTAAATATTGATAGTGATTTAATGTCGTTTTAATCAACGAGGGCAAGAGGAGAAAGTGATAATAATTGAGTATTTCAAGTTATTGTCAATAGACAGAACCAACAGAACACACAACAATCTCAGGCAACATTCATGTCAGTGAAAACAATTTGTGACTCAAACGTGATGCCATGTTCAGTCAATAAATTATTTTCACAGTGGTTTTACAGATCACCATACTTCTCTACAAACCAGGCAAGCAGACCAAAACAAACACAAGACCAAAGATGACCAGACCTTCGTCTACATTTCTATTACGTGTGGAGTGAAATCATGTAACAGAAGTCTATTGAAGTTGCTAATGCTGAGTAACGCAACTGAGGGCTTCGCTACGACAAGTCTCGCTCAGACTCAGACATTTAGGACACAGATTACATGAATGACACAAACAATCGACCTCTAAACGTCACGCCACAAAACAACCACACCAGACATGCACCAGAGTCGAACAATAAATAGAAGATGAGGCAAGTGTTTAGAAAAGGTTTACAAACTAGTTTTGATCTCTGTCACGGGAGCCAAGATTGGCTGAGCAACCTGACTCCCTTCCTCCATCAGTGCTTGTTCCTTCTTCCACTGTGTCCTCCTACTCTGCCGTCTGTTCCTTTTCAGCCTTTGACTGCGGCTCTGCTCAACCTCAGCTCTCACATCTCTAGGAGATGGTGTTGATGTGGTGGTGCAGGTGGAGGTGGAGGTAGAGGTGCGGGAAAGGCTGCAACTTCTAGATGCTTTAGAGTTCTTGGATAAGGAGGTGTCCTTGGTGGTGTTCAGGCTAGTGCCCTCCCCATCCTTGGTCAGCAGCGGCTTGTTTGCCCTCTTGGATAGCAACTCATCCAAATCCTTAAAGACCTTCTCACCAAATGCCCTGCCAGAGTTCTTCAAATCTAAAACAGCCTTTTTAGGTCTTACCGAGTTTTTGCCGGAACTATTCCTCATGGCATGTTTTGACCCAACAGAAATTGTCTGTCTATTAACTGTTGAAGTTTTGAATGTTCTGTCAGAGACTGCATGTTTGAGTTTAGGCAGCTTGTGATGTCGAGGAGAAGAGCTCCGTTTTGTGCCTTTCTTAACAGGAATTCTCGATTTGAAACGTAGACCTGAGACTTGAGACGTTGAGCGCTTAGACAGCTCTGGAGTTTCTTTGTTTTTTGAAACAGTATCCCTGCAGAGTTTGTGGTATGGGGTCCTGACTGGTATCCTGGACTTCCGCTCCTTTAATTTGACCTTTTTTATGTTTGTGTCTGTTGCAGTCGGAAGAGCCTTGCAATCACTGGTAATTTCACGTTGGCTGAGCGACGTCTCCAATCTGCTTGCCTCTTTCAAGGCTAATAAAGATGCAGACAGAAGGTTTAACACCAAACTGCTAGCCTCTGCCATGTTTGAGTCAACACTGCTGAGTTTAGAGTTACTGCTAGTGCCAACTGCTCTCTGCTCTCGCCATTGAGTTGAACTCTGATTTGCTGTGCTACAAGCGCTTTGACACGAGTCGGCAGTGTCTGCTTCGTCGAAGCAACTTTCTGTTATACCAAGCGTATAAAAGCTTGACTGTCCTAAATTGGAATTTCCACACAAATCTGTGTTTACACTAGAAGCATAGCCTGTACATCTCTGAAAGCTATCTGATGCCTGAACATTAGCGTCTGTATTTGAAATAGTTGCTTTCTCAGACACGTTGAAACCTTGTTTAAAGGTGGAGAACATGTTTGATGGTGAATCTCGGCTGTAATTAAGGCTATTTGGAATTTCAACTTGAACAACCGTTGTATTAATGGGGACATTAGGAACAGCTACTGTATAAGCCAGTTCATGTGTATTAGTCTTGTCATTGTGTGTGAAGTCATCTGTGTCTGAATCTCTGACCCTGTACCTGCCTGCTGAGTAGTAATGCTCACCAATCTGAAAAAACTGAAGTCTCTCTTCCACCATATCCCTCTTGCTCATGTCAATCGCCCCACTGCGCGTCATCTCAAACATCTTCCCTTCATGGAAGGGGAATGGGTTCGGCTCACTCGTTGGTGTGCTATCGTCTGTTGGCGTTCTGGCTGGTGTAGTATCAGGGGTTGTGGCCTGCGACTGGTCATCCACTGCCAGTCCAAATGGCTTTGGCTCGCCATTGATTCCCTGTGTTCCACCCACATCAACAACCTCTTCTTCTCCATCTTTGCTAGGCCACGGGTCAAAGTCCAGCCCCTTCGTGGCTACTGTCTTGAAAGTAGAGTTAAACTCCTCCTCTAACTTGTAGCTGAAATAAGTATCTGAAAATCCCTCCTTAGACGATGGTTTTTGTTCTTGATCGGTAACTCCACCTTTCACATCATCTTGTTTTAAACCATTAGCGGTGATCTCCTTGTCCTTCTGATAATCTTCAGGGGATTTTTCCTCTTCAATAACTTCAAGTTTAGTCTGAGGAAAAGAGCGGTCTGAGGGCCGAAATGAATCTGAAGACCACACATCTTTTCGGTTGTCCTGAAGACTAAAAAGGCTCAAGTCTGCCTGTCCGCACAAGCCATCATCCTCGTCCTGGAGTTCATATCCATCGAGTGAATCTATTTCAGTTGCATCCGTGTCATGAGAAAACTCAGCTGTTGTGGCTATTGAACAGTCTGTTATTGATTGGTCATTCCCATTTGTTTCATAGTCATTGTCCTCCCCTTTGCCATTACTACCCTTTGAACCATTGGACCCGTTGGTCCCACCATTGGGATCTTTGTTGTTGCCATTTCTATCATTCTTTTTTGATTTTGGCAACGTCTCCTTTACAATCTCCTCTTCTTCAGGAACCTTAAATGAGAATTTCCTATTAGGCACGCGGTGAAAAACTGACTCATCATCATCATCATCATCTTCAGCAATGGGATGACTGTCTTCTCCCTCCGGGAGCACGGGGGTGGGTGGTTGAATACGAATTATTGGCTCAGTCATCAGATGTTTGTCATGCTCTTCCTGCAAATTAACTTCCATCATTTCTGTTTCAGTTTCCGAGGAGGCACAAGAACCTTTCCTATCTTGGTCGGAATTTTCCGACGTGGAGTCCAGAGGAGGGGGAGGCGGGAACTCAATATACGCGACACCTTTGTCTTTCGGGGCTTCGGCCTTCTCCTGGACTGTCAACCTGTCAAGACTGGGGTCTGCTGTGCTCTCATCGTGTTTAAAATTGTTTACATCAACATTATCACCAGTTGTTGCCACTTGTCTATTTGCATTGGTGAGGTCTTCTTGGACGATGTTAGCATCACACTGGTTGTCCGTTATGGCCTCTTTAAAAGAAAGAGTAACTCTGCCATCATCGTCTTCCTCTGATTCTTCAGATTCCTCCATTATTGGACTTGGTTTATCAGACAAAAAATCCATAAAGCCATCTGGAGTTCTTGGAATGAGGTCATAACTGACCTCTTCAGAGCTGGGCGTCTCAGGCGTGAGGGGACTTTTCCCTGAGCTGTCTATGAAAGAGACCTGTTCTAACGTGTCTTCTTCGGGGCTTATAGGACTAAGGACCGTGTTTGACTTCTGTTTAACGTTATACAGTGCACCCTTGGCCTCCCTTTCTGCCTGTCTGCCCACCTGGACATAAACTGGTAATGTTTTGATACCTTTGAAGTTTTCTTTGCTTGGTAGGGAAACGGGTGGGGTAATGACTTTGTCTAAAATGTCTCCAGGGCTTGGCAAGTTGTTGGAATTTGAATCCTTGGGTGCATTGTCCAGAATTTCAAATGTTAGGTCAGTTTTTGTGGGAGGTCTTTCTGGACTTTTTATCTTACATAAAGTTGGAATTTGCGATGGCCGTGTTAGTGTTTGCTTCTTTGGGATATCAATAGACAAGGCAGAGGCTGTTTTCACGTGTTCTAAGGATTCAGTGTTCTTTCTGTTTTTATTCAAGGGCTCCTCCCCAGTCTTGTTATCCTGAGACACAAAGCCTGCTTTTGAAACTTTGTCTGTTAATACATCGGTGTCTTTCTCCTTTAGTTTGGTATCAACGGGGGATTTCTGTGATTGATTACTTTTATATACATCTTGATCCGTTCTTGAAAAGCCCTCCTTACTTTGGAATGACTCAGGGATGTTTTTGTTTGCCAATGTGCTTCCATTCTTTGATTTAGAGATTGACAGTTTTGACCCAGATTCTTTTCCATTCGTTCCACTGTCTTTACTCTCTCTGTTGTCATTTTTGGAACGTTCCAGTGATGAATCAGACACATTTGATGTCTTTCCCCCAGAAAATTGATAAACGGGCAGTTTGCTCTCCTGCAATTTCTTCACTGAAGGCTTTGGTTGCACTGGAGGAGGAGTCTTTGCTACACTGGATACCTTCTGATTCTGACCTTCAGATTCAAACTTCATCCTGACAGCACTGACTTTTGAAGTTGATACTCTGTGAGCTGGCGAAGAAGGAGCAGACTCACTTGTCTTTATATGTTGTTTTTCTTTACTGATGTGTGGGAGCATGCTTTTCTGCGGACTGCCCGGCAAACTGCAACTTTTCTTTTCTACAGTTATGGTATTATCAACTACTTTACTAATTGTATGCTCCCTGACTGGAGTGTAAAATCCCCGCTCATCGGCCCTCGATTTCTGCTGCCCTTTCTCAGGGCTGTGGCATGCCGAGCTGGGCCAGGACCTGGGTTCCTTCAGTTCTCTCTTGACAGGTTTCTTCTCAGGGGACTGCAGCTCATCATTAAGCTTCTCTGTTTTATCACGAAAGAACTGGGATACCTCACTAAGTTTCTCCTCAGCTTCCTTTACTGTCTGATCCACCCTATCTTCATAAAGGAGCTTCTCTCGACTGCGGTCGTGTTTGTCCTCTGTGAACCTCATCCACACGGCATGTTTGGGACTACCCTGTTCTGTGGAGTAATGCAAAACTGTGACCTTATCAAACTGGGATGAGTCATCTCTGTGGGTGTATTTACTTGCCTTCGGAGACCCTTCCTTCGATGCATCTTTTTTCGGGCTCCCTTGTGAATGCCCAACACCACTGCTCTCATCTAACGTCAGGTGATATTTTTTGTCAGACAGCAACGCCGACTCCTCCGTGTCAGCATGAGATAATGCATCCAGTTTTTCTGAATGGAGCATTTTCTCTGCAAACCTGTACGACTCGTCCCTGACGTCCGACTGGTCGTCATCACAATACTCTACGGATTGTTGGCTTAGTAGCTTGAGTGTTTTGTAAGAATCATCTGCAATCAATTGGGCAGAGCTAGGACGGCTGTCTTCCTCTTGTGACACTGGCGTGTTGACACGGGAGGATTCCAGGAAGGACGGCAGGCATTCCTCGGCAGCAAGTTCTTCCTCCTCTTGTTGGACCTCGTCGTAATCAATTAACTCTCGGATGCCGCGCTCACCCTTGTAAACGTAGAGCTCCGGGTGTTTCTTAGCTTCCCTTATAATAACCTCGGTTGGGTCTGCTGTGCTATGCCCTTTCTCAATATGCACCTCAATGATCCTCTCAACTTTGGGCTTGGATTTTACATCCCTCTCAAGGAACCTAGGAGTTAGTTCATCGCCTTTGACACATTCTTTGCTTGGTTTGTGCTCAAAAAGACCAGCTAGTTCTTTGGAAGGGTCCCTTCCTGACTGAAAGGCTTTCATAATATCCCTGACAGTCAAACCTTCCTCCAGCATCTCTGCGCTCTCCATGAGTTGAGGCTTGTGATAGACCATTCTAGTTGTCGTAGTTATATGGGTTTCTTCTTTGAGACACACACTTTTATTTAGCATTGAGTCATCGTCTGGGATTTTCATCTGCAATGCATTGCTTGCAATTAGTGAGGATGATTCGGGTTCAATGGCAGGAGCAGCAGCTTCCTCCATATGTGCAGCCTCACACACATCCAGCAGCTCCTGACCTCTTATCTGGAACTCATTCCTGGTCTCTGTTATAGAAGGGGGGATGGGCGATTCTGTAAATAAAGGTTTGGGCCCTGTACTTTCTGCACTCTGTGGAGCAGAGGGCGTCTTTTCACTGCGTGTCTCAAACCCACTATCTGACAGAGGACTCTTATCCTGCTCATGTGATAAGTCTTCTGGGGATTCCAAAATTGTCTCTGTGCCCTGATATGATTCAGACAGTTTGGTTAGATCCTTCTCTGAGGGTGATCTGAGCATTCCAGAAGCTGGTGGTGGCATCTTGAGTTTGTGTTCCTGTATTGACATGGATGGCTTGAGGACCCTTTTCTGTTTCTCTTCCCCTTCCTTTCTTACTTCTTCTTCATATCTATACTTCAACTCAGCCATCCTGGACAGTGAGCTGGCACCAATGTCATTTGTTAAAAAGTCTACCATCTTAGCCAATTCCAAATCTCTGCTTGACAGAGACTGCTGTTTGAGCAAGAGTGTGCCTTCATCAAACGGAGGGTGAGGGTCTATGGCATATTTCTGGGCATCCTCAATCTCATCTTTGGAAAACTCCTCCCATTCATCCTCGGAGACTCTTTCTCTCAAATCTTTTTGTAAAATCTCACTGACTTTGACCAAGTCTTCTTTGACCTTCTCCACCAAAGAATAGGGTTCCTCATCCTCCAGCTTGGTCTCCTTGGGGGTGCCTGTGTGTGACGTCTGCACTGTTTTCGCTGCTGTCCGTGTGTCTGTTTGCAGGATCGCCGTCATTCTCATTAGGTCTTCTTTCATATCGGCAACATCTCGGAGGATCTCCTGGTTGGAGGCCGTGGTAGCATGTATGATTGGCGGTGTGATGAAGGGGGGTGACTTGAGTTGCGACTTCAGTTTTGTCGCTGTAACACATGAAGACAAAGGAGAGGATGAGGATGAGGAGGAGGGCGCCCGTAGAGAATCTGGAAGTGCCATTTTCAGTGAGCCTGGCCCTGGCTTGATTGGGGTTTCAGAGATTACGTTGACCAATGAATAGACTGGCACCGTCATTGTATTTGACGAAATTACAGAGCCAGTGGTGACAGAGGCTGATCTGAGAGAACCAAAAGCCGGGCCTCCTATTGATTTTCTTGCTGAGGAGAGTGGCTTGGGACTGCCGTAGCCTGACACGGAATAAGAGTCTATGGCTTCGTTTATGGCTGCGCTAACTGAAGTTGTTGCTGCCTGGGTGGTGGCTTGGATCCTGTCTTGAAGGCTGCTGCTTCTCTCAGAGAGAAGACGAGACGATGGGGAAGAGGGCGTGGACGTCGAGGATGGATATTTAACAGGTGAGGCATTTCCATTCATGGTTGACAGTTCAGAGGAAGCAATAGTAGTCTTCCCAGTTGAAGAGACGGACGACAGGGGAGACCGTCCTCCTCGAGGTGAAAGGGTGGAATCTACTGAGGTTTTCAAACTTGACAGGTTGGAGGTGCATTTAATAGAAGCATAGCTTGGTGCGGCAGCATCCGATGTTACTGAGCAGCCAGGTGCCGTTCTAAACGGCGAAGTGGTATGGTACATGCTGTAAGCGGTCTTCGGTGATGATGGAGATGATGAATTCTGAGGAGCAGCACCAGTAGACAAGGAGTGGCTTGGGGAAGTCCTTGATATGTATGCAGTAGCGAGGTTTTTTATCGATGCAGGATCTGTGGCAGTTTGACTAGGGCTGCCAGATGACAGGACGCTGGTCTGTGCATGAGCAGGAAACTGGCTCTGCTGGACAAAAGTTTTAATTGGTGAAGGCATAGTCCTGTAAGACTTAATGGGGGATGAAAGAACCATGTCACTGAGTGATTTCACTGGAGAGGTAAGAGCATGTGTCGACAGTGGAACTCCAGGAGTGGTTTTAACAGGGGCAGGACATGCAGGAGAAGGGGAGTAGGACCAGGCAGATTTTAATGGAGAACCAGCTGTTGAGTCTGCCGATGAATCGGCAGAGGTGAGGGAACCCCCCATTCCGATGGGCCTTGTTTGGCCAGGGACGGTAATAGGAGAAGTCGACCATGGCGGGTAAGATCTGGTTGGAAAGACAGGTTTGTGAGGGTAACCAGCAGGCAGTGTTCTTGCTGTTGTGCTTCGCTCAACTGCTGCTTCTTCAGATGTTTTGATGATATGACAAAATAAAGGGATTAGGGGTGTTAAAAGAAGGTGGAGTAGTAAAATGAAAAATATGTTGGGGGACAGACAAAGAAACAAAAGGTGAAAGAAAAGGAGATCAGAGGAAGGAGAGTTGGTCAGTGACACTGGTATTAAGGTCGGAAAAACATCAGTTACAGTGACAGTTACATATTAATTGGAGACAGAGTTACATGTCCAACAGTGTGCTGCAGTGTGACTGAGCATCGCGTGTCGAGGAATACGCTTGAAGTAAAGACATTTGGACAGGATATCATAAAAATAAGCACATACAGCACAAAAGTAAATCCACACACAATGGCATCGACGCACAACATAAATGGCAAGACAAATGTAATAACATAAAAATACAACTTCTCTCTTTGGAATGTATATGAAGATGATCTACCTCGAATTTGAGTGTTTTTTTTCCCAAGTGCCTTTTATCTGTTTACAAGTTATAAACAAATTCCCAAAGACAGACTGTGACACGAACATCTCAGGACCTTCAAAATTCCAGTTCTCATAAATAATGAAACAAAGATGACAAAATGTGGTCTCCAAGACTCAGGTTTGCCCCCATTTTGTCCAAAAAGCAGCAATAATGAAATAAATAACTAGGCAGACAAACTCAATAAAAACCAACGTGCATTACTGGTCCACAAACAAATGAAACAACCAATATCTTATTTTATGACAAAGGAGCGGTTGGATGTCATAGAAGTTGAAATTAAACATCTTAGTCATTGGAAAGAAACTCAAAATTCTACAACTCACATCAAAGGCAAGCAAAGCACATCAATATCAAACCATGCAGAAAAGATGTACCACGTTGTAAACAAGCATGTGGACAGTGCGTGTCATGTGAGGAGAGGAAAATCGTTGACAGCAAATCACAGCTATCTATGTAGATGATACGCTTCTTACATGTTAGCTAAAATTTTTATGAGCTAACTGGTATTAATTCAATTAAGTCTGGTTAGTGAAAATGACAAACTCACTCAGTGCAGGCTCGGCCAGATAGCTGTAGCGCTTACGTAAGGCTAGAGATGCAAAGGTATGACGTCGCTCTGGCTTTTCAGTCTGCAACAATAGCAAACAACACAAAAACTTTCAGTTCTAGGCCACTCGGAAATTACTGTTACTGTTGCCAAGACAGCAACAGTGGGACTTGGTCAACTTGAAAACAAACAAATTATTGTTAATGTGTTCCACACATAAACAAAGAATTAGAAACTGTGTTTGCTTTACTATGTATTTTATCAACGTATTATTATCCAGAACATATGTTGCAGACTAAGTGAGAAAATTAGTCTTGTCATATTTCACTACATGACTTTAAAATGAAGGGAAGAAAGATTCAGTGAAGTCAAACTCAAACTGTAGAGCGAGGAAAAGGGCATCATTATATGTCCATGTACTGGATGTTTAGCTTAAAACATTCATTCAAAGATAACAAATGAAATTCACAAACTTCTAAATGCGCCAGGTTGTTGGTTACATATAGTAAGAAGACTGAGGCTTAATACTAATTCATCATGAATGTCTAGCACAGTCCTGCTTTCTGATACAGCTCCATTCTGCCACCTTGTTTCAGGCTCCGACGTGATGTTCTTGAGCAGAGTTCATCAACCATGAGGTCAGGGACGGTTCACAAACTTAATGAATGCCAGCGTTTACACCCCTGAGGAGTCTTTTTAAAGTCATGTAGTGTATGAAGCATCTACGTCCTAATACAGCTGGATATACATATTTAATAAAGCTTTGCTCCAGACGGAAGAATGTCAGCACTTTAGTCCATTGTATTTTAGTTTGGAGAAGAGGGATAAACATCATGAAAATACTTTATAAATCTAGTACCATGCAAATGTAGGTTGGCTCAAGTTTCTGAGAACAAGGAAAACCTCGGAGAAGTTCCTTGACTGAGCGGAAAAGACGATGCTATGATGATAAAAGCAGGGCTATTGCCGGCACAGTGGAAAGCACATGGTAGGGAAGGTTGTTGTGGTTTACCTCATCCTCGCCATCTGACTCCATTTCCTGGTTCCCAAGATGCATTGAAGAAACAGGGGGAGTAACATAATGGAAAGTAGGGGAAAAGAAACAGGGTGTGAAAAAGGAGTGATTGTAAGCAGCTCCAGCTCGCAAGAGAAGCCACTTGAGCAGAGTCGGAAAAACAAACCAAAGCAAAGCAAGATCATCTGCAAATATAGCAACTCAAATCAAGACACAAAAGCCAGCCTGCTAATGAAGAAAAAAAAAAAGCACAGAAGCCACCAGCCAAGAGTGATTCATCCAAATCAACAGAAAAGAAATGAAACAGCCGATGACAGAAACCACCTCATAGATAACAATATAGAGAGAAGCCTTAAACAGATAAAAGACACAGTGGCGTCAGTTTGGCCAGAGGAGTTGCTCTTTCTTTTATTGTTGTTACGAGGGACCCTACCCATGAGTGTGATCATGTAGGTGATGACAGAACATGATGGGACAAGCTTACCTTCTTCACTGCTGGAAGTGTGATGTTCAGGTTGCATACCGCTGTTTGTGGGAGACCTTTGGCTGACTTACACTCTTTCAGAAAAGTCAGACGGCCGCAAGGCTCTTGGCTGGGATCCCTGACCTGAAGAGACACAGCTGACTTCAGAAGGTTTTTAATACGGAGCTAAAACAAGCACAGTTGTTGAATTGTTTTAGCGTATTAAGAATAGCAGCTAACTAACAGCTACAACAATGGCTGTATATTCTGTAATAAGGCCCTTGTTTTGCTACCCACTTGGTTTTCTGTAGCAAAATTCAGTCCAGTATGACTGAAAGGTAATGGATGACTGAAACTAGTGGGTCAATCAATGAGGTTATTTAGTAGCAGTAAAGGCAATGAGGTTGGTGCCCTCTGGGCTGTAATGCTGATCAGTGAGGCAGAAAAACATTATGGAATTCTATCTATCGACATTCCCTCCCAGAAGCCAGAATAACGCTCTTCTGTCTTACAGCGTATGTTTGAAGTACACCAATGATGTGGAAACAGTGCGTGAATAAAAGGTACCTTGACACAAAATGGCAGGCGATTCTCCTTGAAGGCATAAAAGTTGAGAAGTAATTGCTGGCCAGCTTTAGTCAGAGGAGCCAAGTTCCCATAACAGTCCACGTAAATGGGCCGACCCTCCAGAACCTGTGAGAATAGGACATTGTTTTATCATTAGTGTTAAAAAAAGGGAAAAATAGAAGCTGCCTCACAATTTATATATATGTGTGTTCTTTTGTGTTGAATCTCAAGAGCGCAGAAAAGTTTCAAGCAACAAATTTAATCATTTTTGAAGGCAAGTTGCTGCCTCATGTTATTTCATACCATGGTGTTCTTCAATCACTGATAGACTTAGACGTTACATTATTGTGTTGGTATTTTGTCCTTGAGCATTGAATCAAAGTCAGACCATACAAAAGGTCTGCGTGTGCGATGACTCAAGAATCGGACGGAAGCAGAATCGTAACTTGGTCCTGCATGGTAGAAAATTTTAAGGCACAATATTAGGAGTTAGGAGCAAGGAGTTGTGTAAGTTCAGTTTCAGTAAGGTAAAGATGTGATGGTTCCGTTCAGGTTTTATTTTGCAGATCTATACTTTCCAGTGTTCAAGCTGAAAATGTATAGAAACACATTTGAAAATGATGGTGGGAAGCGTCTGAGGATGAGCGTGCACCTCTATGTCTTTGCTTCGTGCCACCTCCTCAAAGTTCTCCTGCTGCTCCAGAGTTTTGTCCACCTTGTCGTCTGTCATACAGAAGCATCTCAGCCTGGACTCCACTGGGTCATTCATTTTGGCAAACACCACAAATTTGGCCATGTAGGGTACACAGATCAGCTCCCGATACAACTGTGTAGCAAGGCCCACTGTTTCCGGGATCTGGTGGCAGTCTGCCAACCAGAACCTGCAGAAGACAAGATGTGACCCGATAATCGAGGAGCTGAGATCACAAAATAGCACTTCCGCAACAGAATGATTGGCCCACTGTTCTTACCGTGCAGAAACATTGGTGGTAAAGGAGACGCAGTCGTTGACAAATGTAAGAGGAGTTGTGCCAGTGATGTCTTCCCACTGGGCTGGGGACGTACCACCTAGCATACATGCAGGAGCGTTAAAAGACACAGCAATCCATAGATGTTTTGGCAAATGAACCAAGAACATACCAGTGATGCTACAGAGAAGGCGCAGACAGGGTGTACAATCTCCCTTATAACCATTTGTCAGCCCCTCGCCTGACAGAGGTGGGACGGGGATGGTCATGGTGATAGGCTTATGGAACTTCCGTCTCCTAGGCTCCACCGTAACAATAGGACTGAATGTTGCCCGGTTCCCAAGGATTTTCTTCACGGCCTCATCGGGGACGGGTTGAGCCTGCACGAAACCAGTCCAGCCTAAATGTGTGTCTTGCCTGGTGTATTTGCCTCTACAACAAGAAATCCACTGACCTGCAGTCCAACTTTGATCTTCTTGGTCAATGCCCCCTCAGGGAATGACGCCTGAACTAGGGGAACACTTCGGCTGCAGAGGGTTCCACCGTCGGGTCCCATTTGATTGGTCTCCTGCCTGATCCGTGACACCACAGCAAAGTACTGTGGGAAATCCTTTGTGATGATACGACAGATTCTTTTCCTCTCCAGCTCCTCCGGAGAATCCAGTTCTGTATGGTGAAGAAAGAAAACAAAACCAAATGAACAGTGAATGACGTATGCATTGAGATCTTCAGTTGACTCCTTACAAACAATAATTTATAGTCAAAAAGTAGATAACACCTCTGCTTAGAACAGGCCCAATTTCTAGCGTAATATATCACTGATGTATTTACCCTCATCCATCCCATTTAGAAGGTGATTGAGGTCATCAGTCTTGCAGTCGTAAAGATGTTCCTTCCAGTTTTCTCCGTTCTCACTGCGCAGTAGGATCAGCTCCCTCTCCTGTCCCCGCATGGAGCCAAAGTGTGGGATCTCTACTATGACAGGGCTGTCACAGGCACAAAATAAAAAGAGCTGAATTAGTCATGTTCCACACTCATGAAGCCGGAACACAGAGAGCAGTTTGTCATGTGACACAAAAACATAACATGACTGTACGGACGTATTCTGTTGATGGCAATGCTGCTAAAGGTTTGGCAGTGACAACCGGGAAGTGCGACTCAGTCGATTGGACAGATGCAATGAAATGACAAGAGGGAGGAGAAAGCTGCACAGCCCTTTTTTGTAACATCAAACAATGATTGCAACAGAAGAGAAGAGGATGAACAAGCAAGACTCTTTATTCCATGAGGTTTTAATTTCAGTGCATTCCACTCTGCATCCATTGTTTACTCTGCATCCATTACATCTGTATTTCCACTTGAGTAAACCAGTGTCTTGCGTGAAAGTGGTTCAGCGCCTGCAAAGTTGGAGAAAAGTGTTTTTGTTTGGGGACCCATTAAATATCTAGGGTCGCTTGTAAATAAGAGGCAACTGTGCTGCTCCAGGCCAAACTTAGTCATTGTTTTTGCAGGCTCGGGGGTCAACTCAATACGACCAGGGCATTTCCGTACCTGAAGGATTGCTCCATGCCATGTTCAGCATATAAATCGACAGACATGTCGGAATCTGAGGGATGGTTAACAGTAAGGCGCTAGATAAAACCCACAGTGACGCTTTGAAGAAGCAAACGTTATAACACAGTGGTCGCCACAATTGGGACCCAGAAAACATGACAGCAATTGATACATAACCCTTGTTGCTGCCGCCACTGTTATTTACACTGTGTGCATAAGTTAAGCATTTCAATTGACGGTTATCACTGGCCTAATATTGAAATTCTCCAAGTGGATTTGTCAGTCCCAACCTATTGGCAGCATAGGAAACAATTGTTGGCAATAAAGACAATGAAATACACATTCACTTATATGATAGTTTGTTTGGCAGCAAAGCTAGTCTTTTCAATGGAACAGACTCAATAATTCCAAATTGACGGCAGTCATGAGAAGCAGGATGAGTCTCGAGAAAAATAAAATACATAACCAACGAGCACAGGTCTAAAACTTTCAGTGGCCTCCACTGAAAGCCTTTAAAATAATAAAAAAAAAGACAATGAGTAAACAGGATTAAATTAACTGTAGGTGACAATGTGTAGTTTTAGGAAGAGTGCTAACAACCCAAAGACTTCATGATCGGATTACCGCTAACATTCAGTCATCACTCATTTCTTCCCAAAACTACAGACATACTTGAGTAAATAAAGACCAACAAAGGTATCATCATCAGAATCAGCATGAATCAGCCGTGGTCGTGTGGTTTCAGTGGAGTGGGAGGGAGGAATTGGGGGAAGAGGATGCTCTGTTTTCGGTTCCTACCCAACAAATCTAGTCCCGCTGGGTCCCAGCTGTAGAACTGGACTAACCAGGCTCTCGCCTTCATTAAGGGCTGGCAGCTTTCTGGGAAGATGGAGTTTACTGCGCCCGTGGCAGACACAAACATACAAACACACACTTTCAGAATCAGTGAAAGTGATGCACAGAAGTCCGGCAATTTCTTAGGAGTGTTATATATCAACTCCCTAATCCCACAACTGTTATGGAATCCATCTGGATTGGTCAGTATCAACTGACTGATGACGACAGATCCTGGTGAAAATGACTGGTATAAAGGTGTCAGCGGTTTGTGCATATCTGTGCCTCTTCTACATCCAAACTACTGTACTACCATTAAGCTCTCAAGGGGAGGATGAGCATCGGACGTGAGTAGCACAGTCATAAAAAGGTGGGGTGTCTGCTCACATTGTGTGCTCAAGTCGTAGTAAAAAGCCAGTAATGGTTATAAATGAGAATGGTGAAAAGCATAGGGACAGGTATGTCAGGAACAGAACAATAACAGTCAAGCAAAAGCACCAAAAATGATCATCAAGATTGAGAGAATTAGATGGTTCTCACCCAAGAAACTGAGCCCCCGCCGGGCCGACCTCCACCAGCCTGCTAGCCAGACCTTCACCCTCCACCATGGGAGGGGGGGATGCCAGTTTGTGTCTCTTCACAAGACGGCATGTGATCCGGGTGGGTGCCGTGCACTTCCGTGGTGGGATGATGATGCGCATGCCGTTGTGACGACTTCCTCTCATGGAACCACCGCGGGCGTCCACCATGAAGCTGACCAGGAATCTGATCAGGAGCAAACAAAAATATAAGAGCAGGAATCAGTGACACAAGGTTGAGGAGGCAGACAGTGAGGGAACAAAAATAATATATTATTAACGGCAGTGTTATGCTATGATGCTATGGTCTTCACACACATAAACAAAAATGTGAGGAGGGTTCTGTGGTTGCCTGGTGAAGATTAATGGTCAAAGTTTGTAATAAGGTCAAATTATTTTTGGTCCACCACAAACGTTTGACATAGCAGCCTGAGAGCTACCAGCCCTAGTCACGGGCGTAACGGTATTGGCTAGAAAAACCTCTGCAGAGCCGATACCAAGACATTCCAAAGGGGAGCTAACATCATAATAAGCATCTGGAAAACTAAAAGAAACAAACTTTTCAGAACAGTTCATAAAGGTTTATCAAATCCAGATGAGTTGCATCATTTGAACGTCGGGTTACCGCCTACATGTGTGTGAAAAGCAAACACAGAAGTCTCCACTGTGTACAGAGTGGTATTCACGTTTCAAATGTTCTGTGGTTCTGTATGTGAACATGGTGACTCAACATGGGAGGCTTCATCTCGTGGTAGGTTCAGCTGCAGTGACATAGATGATCCTGCCACTCCGATGAATCACACTATCAATGGCCAAATGGATAGTCCATAGCTGATCATAAGCAGTGCACACCAATAATGACGTGACTAAGCTGTTGAACGCAGCAACACTCCAGCCACTGACGTACTACAAGTGGCTGCTACATCGTGTCTGCTGCTACAAATCTGCTTTCTGTTTTTAGGTCGCAATATAAACACAATGTTCCAGCTCTGCTCAGTTTAAACATTCTACCCATTTGTGTACACTTGTTAACGCACAGAACCACACTATAGTATGTCATGTCGTGTTAGCGTGCTGCTGTTGCGTAAAGGATGAGAGTGTAAATGTTATTTTTAACACTTCACAGCAAACATGAGGAACCAGTGGGTCAAAAGAAAGAAGAAGTGACACAAATGTGACCTGCAATGCATTAATCTGTGTCTAGAATTGATTTCAAGTATCGGTGTGACAATGATGCTCTGAACAAAGGAATAAAACCAGGATTAAAACCAGGAGAACTCTAGAGCCTATGTTGGAGCCAGAAATAGACCGTACTACTTTTGCCAAGTAATTTATCCTTAAGATTAAGGTGTACATTTTCATTTTTTCAAGAAACACATCTATACCAACAGCAGCTTAATTGAGGGCTCATATTGCTGTTTTCCAGACACACTTGCAGTGAGCTTTAAGATAAATTTGTCAATAATTTATTTTGTCAATAATGTTTATTATAAAAGTAAATCATTTTATTTAGGTTGACCAGCAATGGTGAAGTCACACATCAGTCTGAGGAAAGGCTTCAAATAATACAGTCGATAACTGGCTCTAGTTGGCAACAACAAAAAAAACACAACCAGCTGTGAGAAGGAAAAACAGGGATGTGATGTCACCATAAACAAGAAGTAGCACAACCAAGCTAACGTGGTTAAGAGAGAAAAGTCACAGTCAATCACCTGCTGTCGTACTGCGGGAGCGGAGAGGAAAAACTGCAGGATGGACGAAAAAAGCAATGCAGGAGCGACAAGTCAACAAACAAAGCTTCAGACTCTTAACGTGCACCTTCCTTGTTTTACGATTTTCTTCTTTGCTTTCTTTGTGAAGCAGTGATCATGTTTGACAAAGGGAAATATGGATTTTTGGATTAAAAGAAAAATAGCATGTAGCAAAAGAAGAACGTTGGGGAAGTGTTACAGTGGTGTATTGTATCTTTACATTTTCTCTAAAATGCTCTTTATTTTGTGAATTGATATTTCTTGCAACATCAAAATGATTCTTAACTGAATTAAGGTATTAAGGTATGTTTGAATTCCTTTGTTTATTGCAGGCACTAGAATGGTCAAGAGCAGTGTAGATAACACTGTGATTTGCAGGAGCTACTGCAGTGTCATGCTGAGCATTTTACAAATGTATGCTTTTCAAAATACTCATACAAAGACAATTTTAGTTATTTAAGAATTTGTTTTTGGTGTTTGGACTCAAGTGTACGATTCCTCGTCCAATACACATTCTGGTGCCTGCTAAACATTTATTTTGAAATATTATCATAATGTGCTGTCAAACATTTGGTGAGGAACTTTGACAAATGCCTCTGTCATCCAAAGCACAATTATAGTAAGGGTCAGATTTGATCTGGAAACAAGAAAGGTGCAACATGACCACCTTTCCACCCATCACCTTGAATTGAATAAGAACAAGGGAGAGTATTGCAGGTATTTTTTTGATAGCGAGAGGCTAGGAAGAAAAAAAATTGGCATCTTATTTTATTTTATTTTCTTCCAACTCACACATTTGCTCTGACTTACCCCGAATGTATGGGCGAGGACACCAGGTTGACATTATCCAGCGCGTCTGGTGTCCAGCTGTACCTCCGCAGAGACTCATTGTCACAGTCTTTGGCCACCGACAGATGCTGCAGCAGAGGTCACAAGCCTAATTACCAGCAACATCAAGACAGAGACCAGTCGTCTCTGTCTGCACATGCACAAAAATAAACTACACATTTGTGGTTGCTTGATGACTTTTACATGCAAAGGTAATATCTGACCAACATAAAAAAAAAAAAAATATATGCAAATCAGCAAGACAAAATTGAAAGGTTAAAAACCATAATCTAACACTGTGAGAGATAAGTATGATGAAAACAATAAAACAACGGAGACAATGATGAATGAAATGAAATGTTTTCACATGCACTGGAGGAGCACATTATGAATATGACTGCAGCTACCTTGTTATGGCGCTCTACTATAAAAGATCGCTCCTTACAGAGCATCTGCAGCAGCATGAGAGCAGACAAGCCAGACATTAATGTCTTCTTTGACATCACGTTGGGAGCTATTTGATCCAAATATTATCACAAAGCAATTGCAAAAGATCAACATCTACAGTATCTTCAATTCATTGTCCTTTATAGTCTGAAAATATACAAACATGCGAAGCGATATAGGCCAATGAGCCTAATCCAGATATTTACACCTAAACGGATATAATATAATGGATTTCAGAGATCAAAACATGTCTTGAACAGAGTAGTCGTTGGTGTCAACTTAATGGATGTGATATAATAGTCAAAACACAAATATTATGGGCATTTGGGAGCTCATTTCGTAAACTTTTAAAATGAGTATGGACCCCAGTCAAGCACTGGAGTGAAGTTTCTTTGAATAATCAACCCTATAAAGTTCAGCTCATGTAGAGGACTGCACTGCACTTACTTAGGGAGATCATCATTAAGTGTCATGGCTATGGCACTGACCCTTAAACACAGGTCTGAGCTGTAGCTGCTCAAGGGTCACCCACTTCAGTAAGGTGCTACTCACGTAGACTCCGAAAATACAGAGCAGTTGGACACTGACACTAATCTCATTTCCTCCCTTGGTAAAATATAACGCGATCATCGGCAGCACCAATGGAGGCGTAAGAGGATTGAGTGGTGAGAAGCCTCATTTTGGGCACAGCTCCACCACCACATAGGACTTTAGGAAACAAAACTCTGCCAGGTACAGCAACCAGGTCATGATCTAGATTAAGGTGACGAACCTGAACTGTGACTGGACATGTTGGAACTAGAAGTCACATTCTTTTCACACTTGTTTTCTTTCTCTTGAAATTCAGTAGTTTTTTTGTCTTGTCAGTTCAGCAGATCCTACCAACTATTGACATTAAAAAGGTGTGAGGTTACTGTCAAAGATTGTACTTACCATCTCTTTGTTTGGTGCCAGCATTTCCTCGATCATCATGCTGTCCCTGGTGAAGGAGCTCCTGTTCAGGGTGTTAGACCTATCAGAACTGAAGGAACGCAGGCTTGGTGCGGTTACCAAGGCAACAGTTAAAGTGATGGGTAGGGGAGGTGAGGAGGAGGAAGTGGTGAGGGGAATGAAAGTGAACAGAAAAAAAAAACAATCACATTAAAAGCATGCAGCTTCCAGGAACCTGATCGTCTACAGCAAACATTGAACATGAAAATGCTGAAAATACAAACAACAACTTGAGAGAGATCAATCATTACATAAGTATATCCAAAATAAACATGCAAATGAGCTCACAAAATTATTAATAATTGTCCCGTTCATGAGGCAAAACAAATTGTAAACATATTTCGTTTTAAATGACAGAAAAAGCAAGTAAGTACCACTAGAGGTGGTAATTTCTAATGGACCCTGAGGAGGCACACCCACATTTATGAAGCTAACTAAGAACATTCCAGAGCTGTGATGAGGATGGACCTTTGTTGGGGCGTGACAACCGCAACATCAATGATATGATGCCCAAACTGTGTAAATGGCATCCAATAATTAGCAGATGTCCTAAAGAAAGCTGGAAAAACAAGGAGCTGAATGTGCTCAAGGTGAAAGGAGCAATGAAATTTGTGACAGCTTAGATGCAGAGTGCTGGGACTTGAGTTTCGTCTTCAGGTCTAACTTTTGTACTGAATAAGGCAAATCGTTGTTTGAGTTTAATTCTAAAATAATTGTTCATATGCACATTTCAACTATAATAACACAGTAATAACTGTAATAACATATTTGGCCTATTTTTCTTTTCTTATAGAGCAGCAGCAAGTAATGTCTGAGCGAAAGCCCAAATCGGAAATGCACTACAGTGGATGCGGTGGAAGTAGCTCCAAAAAGAAAGAAATAATAACAATGTATTATTTTAGTTTAAAATGATCATTTTCAATCATAAAAGGTGTTTTTTCCCCAATAGCTTACAGATAGCTTTTAGTGCTCATGAATTTGAAGAAGAGTTTCAACATGTATGTCAAAGAAAACCTTAGCAATATTCATATAAATATATATTGTTTCTATCACTGACTTTTTGTGGTTTTCAGCAATTAAACTGTTTCAGCAATGATGTCAGTCTTCCCATGTTTTCACTATGAAAATGAAGCTATGAATAAAAGCTTTCTGTACATCAGTTTTTAGCACATATCGAGTCAAAGAAAAAGCTCAACTGCATCCCTGGCTGATGAGGGCAATAGTGCCTATAATAGTGCCCAGGTCCCTGGAAGCTCGATGAGAATGAGGCCAAGCTTCACAGTCTCACCTTTGTTGGACAAAGGTGCCAATAAAAGCCACAAACAATATCTACAAGCCAAAAAACTGAAAAGCTCAACAGGGGAAGAAGAAGAAAAAAACACCAACAACAGTGCCATTGAGACAGACAAAAGGAAATTGGCTGGAAATAAGAGTTAGTAGCCAAATATATCAGACATGAAGTTGTACCAAATTGGACCACAATATTTGCCAGCATTGGGGCGTGAAGGGAGAATGTAGAGGAAGTAATGAGGAATCAGGGAAGTCCTCTTCATGCCTTCAGTCTTACCTGACTTTGGGACTAACATTAAGAACGGACATGAGGAGAGAACAAAAGATTGTGAACAGAGGTGTGGACAGAGAGATGCAGACTGAGCAGTGGATGATGCCGAATGCTATTCAGCCTCTGGAGTTTCATCCATTATCATGGTGGCACTTCACAGAGGCACAGTTTTCAAACAACCAGAAGCAATTCGTCTTTTAAGGAGCCCAGGGATCTGGCTGTCAACCACCAACCCTCCTGCAGTTGCTCTTTCTGCTTCATATTCTCCCTCATATGTTACACATTAATAACTGTCGTTTTCATAATTCTCCTGTTAGGATTAGATATACTTTAGATATGCTCTCACCTGATGTTGGTGACGTGAATTTGGGATCATCAGGGGTCTTTTGACCCTACAATCATTTGTCTTTTCCAGTGTTCCTCCTGTGTCGCCATATTATATCAACAGCCGATAGAATAGAACTGGAAGCGTTTCACTTGGGTTCAGTTCCATGTTAATCATCTGACACGCCACTGCACACTCAACGTTGCTCTAACACTGTGCTCCGGGCTACAGAATCGAACGTGTTTCTAATTTCCTGTGGCTCAGTGTCCATGTATGTCACTCTTTAGACATTCAATAGCCACTCCTTCTGCTCTGTGCACAAGGGTCAATATTTTTGTGCTTTCATTCACCAAGCAAAAAGTTCAACGGTCACATGGTGCCGCTTTTGACCTTCCAGAGTGTCGACCGCTCAACTGGCTATATGTGTGTCCGAATCACAGCTTTAAAGTCTTAAGCAATGAAACACACCCCGACATGCTGCATGACGTCATGAATACATCAGGCCTCAGCAGAGGATAAAGCGGCTGTTTTGTGTAATGAATGCCTTTTATACATAAACTGAGCCCAGCAATGTAACTTTGATTGGTGAACTATATGATGCCAACAACAAACTTTAAATCATTTCAACGCAGCATTGTGTTACATCATTTAGAAACACACGCTGGAAGTTCACAGAAATCAGCGTATTTGTAAACACACATAAATAAGAAAGCACGTTTACTTTCAGTTAAAATAGTTTACCTTCACATTAAAGGACTAAAGACCTTAGATTATTCACAGTCTGGCTATATATTTAACTGACTTACTGCCTTATTGTTTCATCTCCATACCGGAATAAGTTAAACTTTAACCTAGAATACCTATAAAATATTTTACAACTAGGTAACGCATATCGGTGAGAGCCGATGTGAGGAGAATAAGATATATTATAATATATAATAATATTTATTGCTATTGATTATGAATGAGATTTCTGAAATAAAATATTGAAGTATTTCCATTCTATTATGTTGACTGATATTTGAGTTTTGCAGTTGAATATAAACTGTCCTCTTTTAACTCCACATCAGTGTTTCAGTGAAGCACTTGAATCGCAGCCATAACAGACAAATCTGCAACATCCATTTCAGCCTTAGTGTTTGTCTTTGGTGATTCGACATAGACACAGACTCAGTGATGACAACAGTGCAGGCAGCTGTGTGTCTTACCTCTGGGACCGAGCGCCCACGCTGAAGCCCATGTATCCCTCCTGTGGAAGAGAATCGTCGCCCAGTTCACGCAAGTCCTGTGGTGCCAGGTATTTGTCCGTGTCCCCGGTCATGGCGTCATCACCTGTCAGATGAAACACGAAAGGACCATTTCAGCCCATCGGTTAAAGAATCAATTCAGTTTCATTACACCTGAAAATTTTTTTCATCTATTTTTCATCTCAGCATATTGTCAGAAACAGAAATGGTCAATGAGAACAGCAAAGTCACCACTTTGAACTAACTTCCCAAATCCACATTGTCACAGGAGTTAACTAGTTGGTTTCATAACTGTCAAATCAAGGAAATTCAGCACAGACTGCAAATCTAACAATGAATATTATACTGAAAGTCATGCTTGCATTTAAAACACAACTCAACACTGTTCACAAGCCTCACTCCTGCTTCGATTTCATTGTGATTCCACCAATTCACAACAAAACTGAAAGTTAGACAACAACCGCAACTCGTCATTAGGTTTGCAACAAATATACACGTCTAAATGTAAAAAAAAAAAAAAAAAAAAAAAAGAATACATTACAGGAGAGAGTCAGTAGCATGTTACTGTAGGTCCCAGTGAAGTGCTGGTGACCCCACAGTGAGACGGGGAGGAGCATCAGTAAAAAGCAGCAAGTGCATGCAGGCGGAGAAAGGAGAAGAAAGGGACGGAATTCCAGCAATCACAAAGCACACACAGCCCTGTCATCTCATCCCCTGCTGCTGCACCCCTCCCCCTTAAACTTCCAGTCTCGTTACTTCCTCGAGGACATTCTTAACTCTTCTCCAGGAATTTTCGTAAAAGGAGCCACACCAGTTTTACTCACCTCCAGATTTAAAACACTTCATTCAGTCGGGCGTCCAGTAAGCACCACTAACTTTACTGTTCCACTCTCCCAACTACTGCCCCTCACTCTCTTTCACAGCACCGAACTCACACAAACAGATCAGCTTTCTCCCGCCTACCAACCCCGCTACGGGATTATCCAGTGTGTGTGTGTGTGTGTGTGTGTGTGTGTGTGTGTGTGTGTGTGTGAGAGAGAGAGAGAGTTTGAGGAAAGACACCTAGCATGGGACAGAAATAGTAAGTGTGTGACAGAAACCGGCAAGGATCCAAAACTCCCTACATGAGTTTGTATACTGAAGATGCCATCTTACAGTATAAAGCAAAACTGGACTGGACTTAGAAATAAAGACTCATTGATGCCTGTGATGGGTGAAGCGTGGCTCACATTTCATCCCAAACACAATGTGTCAGTTTGTTCTGAGTAGTATATATGGATTTCAAAAGATCACAGATGGTGAGAAGAGTCCCTTTCTCTTATTATGTGTGATAAGTACTGATGCCAAGAGCTGTAGATTAGAATGCAACATCATATTAGGTCTGTTGGAACCAAGTGAAAGAGTAAGACATTTATGACTGACCAACACTCACATTACAAAAATGACCGGTTAGCTCCAATATTCTTGTGATATTCTTGGTAAAAATGTGTGTAATTGCTCAATGAAGCTGAGACTGTCAACTCATGTACATCTTGCCATCTGATAGTAACTTTACACACTCTTGACATGCATTTAAGAGCTCGCCTTGTTACTCAAAAGATGCTATAGTTTACTGTCCGAAACTGAGCGTTGACCTTTCCCAATAGTTAATAGTGTTAACGCTGGACAAGTGATGAAAGTGTTCTCTGTTTGAGCTGACCGAAACAAACATGCAGCTCCTTTTTATCTAATAGCCAGGGGCTATTTTTAGAATGTTAAAAATACCAGACCGACAAGATCCATACAGGATAAATGACTAAATACAGCACTCGGACGATTTACAAGTGGATTACTGGAAACATAGCAACAAGAATAAAATGAAAACAAAGATTATATCGCTGCAAATTGTAAAGCTAAATCGAGAGAAACACATGCTCCACAACAGGCAGATTTACACCAGGACAGTGTGTGTTATTGGAGATGTTAATCATTGCTGTTACTCAGCCAGAATGTGTGTGTGTGTGGTCTAAAGATACACACCGTACTATTTTAGACGTGAAATTACAGATACTGCTCTCCTTCAGCTCTGGAGCAAACATGCACACGAACATGCTTCATGTAATGATAACAAAGTTTAGTCTGTTTAGCTGCGTCATGTCCACCTTGTTATTAGAGTCAGACTGTTGAACTTACAGGAATAGCTGATGCAGATATTTCCAAAATCCATGTCTGTTTAACCAAAGCAGAAGTACAACTTCAACTGGTGAGTTTTTATCAACAGTGCTACATCAGTGCCCATCATTGCAGAAGTAGTTTCTGTGCTATCCTTACAAATGCATCGTGACTTGACCTGACACCAGGTATGTCGAATATTCCAGGTCTTATTGGACCACTTTCACCCCCCTTATCTTGTTGGACACAAAGTCCCGCATCAGTGGTAAAGACAAAGAAGTTGTAATGATAGAGAAAAGGAATGTTTCCTTTGCTCAATAAGTTACCATGCATGACTGACAATACATCAATCATAACATAAATGCACATTGCAGCTTGTAATCTATGTAATTCTCACTCTCCTTTTACCCAAGCAGCAAAAACAAGCCAGTAATACCATCATACTGGGCAGACAAGATCACTTGACTTTAGCTAACTGTTTCACAAAACAGCATCTGACTGCAAAGATGAATGGAATAATCCCATTCTTGCATCATGGGTCAACAAAACCATTGCTGATGTCAAGGCAGTGTAAACAGCAACAGATGGATGGAGCTACATTGAAAATTTGATCATCTGTTGACCATGGTCATGTTTGTATTTCTACCCACATATTCAATGTCTGGGAATCACTTGGAGCAGTCTTGTTTGCTTTGGCTAAAATGTGTGGTCACACAATAGAAGCATCACTGACAAGCCCTGGAGACAAAGGATCAAGTGTGTTTGTCCTCCACATAAAGCTGTGGTGCACTGTGCAGAGGGTTGTTGTAGCAACAAGGACAAAAGCCTCATTCCTATACGGTAAGTACAGGAAATAATAAGATCATCAACTAAACCAGTGAAATCTAGATACATTTAAGAGATAATGGCTCACTGACGTAGCCAACAACCCAGCTTATATCAGCACTTAAAATCCATATCAAATATCATGAAAATGTTCACGAGATGCTGCACTGTAGGATTATTAATGAGGGAGGAACACACGAAAGGAAGAAATGAAGATGACAGATGGAAAATAAAAAGATGAATAATACCTTCTTCAACATCAGACAAATATTCTTCAGCGATCATTTCGGGAGCATTGGCTTTACGGACTGCGATCAGGATGAGGAGATGGGTTAGAGCAGGCAGGACAAACAAATGATATGGAAACAAAAACCCAAACCAAACGCAATGAGGAATTAATGGAAAAACAATGAATCATCATATCCACAATGTATTTTTTATTTTGTCCGATTTTAAAAATGCAAAAAGTCAAGCAGACTCACCTTCATCGTCGGACATGTCCAACACCTCATTCATGGTCTCAGGAACATTCATCTTGTGTTTCTCAGTCACAGTCTGTGGATTGGAAACACGCTCTCATGAAGCATCGAGGTAACATGAAGCTCTGTCTGCTCTTATCAGCACAAGAATAGTCAATTATTACCAAAATGCCCCAAAAGTGACATTTGGGCCCTGCCAGCGCAAACATAACTCTTCTGAGCACTGTACTGTATTTAATATATTAAAAATGACTACATTACACTTTGCAACAACACAAATGCCTGTGGTTATTTGACCATGTCACTGGTAACACATACAATGCACAGCACCATTTAACAATTTCAATTCCAATTTCATTGAAAAAGGAGGAAAATGTTGGCAAGCTGTAGTAACAGAAGTAAAAGGTTGGGAGCTACTGTAAGCTTTTCTGAGTGTCTGCATGCAGTCGTTCAGACAGAGACTAAACTGAACAGACTCAAACATTGTCTGTTCACTAGTATATAAATTGTAGTACATTGTCATGAGAAGCAGGCACTTCCAAACAAGATGTTTACTTCTTGCAAGACGTAACATTTGTTTGTTAATGTATAATTACCTGAGTTACAAGTATTCAATACAAAATAAGTTAGAGAGAATGTTCATGAAGGAAGCTCAATGATAGAATGATTCATATCATGTAAAGTAAGGGAGCAGACCAATAAAATTGTAGTTCAAGAACTTTTGCCAGTAGACCACTAAAACAAAGCAAGATTTAAAGATTTAGATTTCACTCAAAAGAGATAGAATTACATGACTGAAACCAGGTGTTTTCACTACTGACATGTGTTGTCTAGAGAATGAATGAAGAAGCAGAAATAAACTCAATGTGGTTGGTTGCAAATTAAATAAGAGGCTCAAGTGACATGGTTCAGCTGTTGTTTCAGACCAATAAGTCCAAGTTGAAAAGCACAAATATATCACTAAACATGAGGTGAACATGAATTGTGGGAGAGAGTGGGAAAGAGAGAAAAGAACGTGTCCTGCTGATAACATTGATCGCTCGCTTTTCTTTTTTGTCCCCTTTTTTACTGTTATGTAGCCATGACATTCAAAACATATTCGTTTTGTTTAATCATGTCACAAGTGTGAGAAAATTCCACTCGGCTAGTCATGCCGCAGTGTCTTCAGCAAAAATCTTCAGAAGCATATGTATGTTCTGGTGCCAACCGCATATGGTACATAGCTCTATTTTAAACATGCTGTAGCTAGGTTGCAGTTAAATCGATTTCCAGCAGAGGTTTTAGTGTTATCATTTTTGTGTTTCAATTTAATTGAGTTTTCTGTTTAAAAAAATACATAACTAGAGTGATTTTGTATTTCTCTGAATACCAGCAATGCAGCAAAAGCAAATTTAAAAATGATGCTTCATTAAAAATAAGGAATAAACCTTAAAAAGAATTTAAAAAAAAAAAATTAAAAACAACACAAGAAATTCAAATGTCTATTACTAATACACACACATACACATACGTACCTGAGTGGTCAGTGTCTCTTCTGTGACCACCTTGAGTGTGTCAACTACAGAGATATATCCGAGCCGCCTGGCAATGGACAGAGCACTGTTCCCATTCTATATCAAATAAAAAATAAATGCAAATTAAAAAGCATAGAATTAATTAGGTAATTAATTAGGTGCAAATGAAACACAAATAAAATGAAAGTTACTTATGATTTTCACGTCAGGTAAATGAACATAACAAGCTGGTATTGCTCTTGAGCTTGGATTTGTCAACAGATTATGGTTGTGGACGGCTGATTTAATATTTTAAAACTATAAAATAGATCTGTAAAAAAAAAAAAGCTGCTGAAGCAGTTGGGAGTGTTTGCTTGCACTTGTTTGGGCTTTGAAATCCATGTTTACGGATGCTTGTAGATGGGGAGTGCATAATACACACTTCAAGTTTAGCCTGGAAACAGTGTAGCTTCTAAACAGAGCTAATCTATCTTCAGGAACTGGGACTGGTGGAACGACCAAGTGGATTATGTCAGATATTCTGGAGCAGTTATGAGGCATTGTTCATATGGAAAATAAAACATTTTAAAAATAACATAAAAATTAAAAAGGTTTTCTCATCAAAGCATGAAAACACAGCAGTCTCATTTGTCGTGACTCATGATTTTATCTTCCGACTGACTTGCTGCTAGATGTGTGAGAACATGTTTGCGTGTGAGCGAGTCTGTGGACTGACTGCAGTGAGTTCGTTGGGCGGCGCTCCATGATGCAGCAAAAGGTTGATGATGTGTGTGTGTCCCTGCTGTGCCGCCTGATGGAGAGGCGTGTAGCCGTTCTGGAGGGAGACAGAATCAATGTGTTAGCCACTCCTGTTAGCACCAACACAAACACACAGATAAGCCATTACAGAATAACCAACACTCTACTGTTTTTTCTTTCTTTGGTTCATGCCTGACTTCAACAGCCTGCCCTTGATCCAAAACATTTATCAGTGATCCTTGGTTCCTCACCGCTTTCTTCCTGCGTTTTTTGTCAGCAATTGGTCCAATATTAACTGTCATAATGTTACGGGCCGAGCAGTTCACCAGCCCTTAATAGGCGCACAGAGTAACTTCTGAAATCAGTATTCAAAGAATGTCTACCTTGGTTTTAGCGTTGACCTTGGCTTGGTTTTTCAACAGAAAATGGACCATCTTCACGTTGCCATAGTGACAAGCCACATGGAGAGGCGTGTAGCCAAGCTGTCAGATGAGAACAGAATTAACAGCTTCAATTAGTAAAACATCTGTCACTGTTGAAGGCTAGAGTGTATTTCAAGTCTGATCATGGTTACTATAAATGTATTGCCAATGGGCAGATGGGCTGGAATAGGTGAGGCTCCACCCATCAGTCATACCCCAAATACAAATCCCATTCAGGTAAACATTCACAACTGATGTTAAATTTCCGTCGCTATATTAAATATTGCATTTCCAAAACAGGGAAGGAAAACACTTGAACTGACCTTTGTCTCTGGGTCAACTATAGCTCCATGGTTGACCAGGACCTCAGCTACATTGACTTTGTCCTCCTGAGCAGCCAGATGAAGTGGAGTCAGGCCAGACTGAGAGAGAAGAAGCACCAAGTATTTGAATAAATTCATTCATATTTTGCCAGGAGATGTGGGTTGAAGTTGCATGAAGCATTCAGAACATTCCCTGACCTCACCCTCCTATCACCCAGCTTCATAGGCATGTGTCTACCAAGTCAAACACGATAAAACCAAGCTCACTGTAGACCCAGTGTACTCGACAAGATTTGGTGTTATGAACACATAGGACTAAATATTGGCAGACATCTTGACATATGATACATATCCCGATATAGGAGTGGTGATACGATACATTGCCATACTGTAAGCGCAGCAATATTGTATATTGTATCAAGAGCCCTCATTTTAATGGGGAAATCAGATAATGCAGTACAATATCATGTGCATCAAAACAAATGTATTGTTGACATACACTTATACTTCAGTTAAATTTTGCACCCCAACAGAGGAATGAATTGCTCCATTAACTGACAAAATGACAAAGAAAAATACATCAAAACATCAAGATAATATCACACAAAGTATTGTGATATTTCAGCACAAATGTGGATACAGTATTGCAGAATCAAGTATGGCAATATTTGAGTATATCGATATTTTCTTACACCCCTATGAACATGTATAAAAGCAGTGGTGGCTGGTGAAAAATACATCTAGGAAGGCCGGCACCACATCCAGGAGAAAAAGGAGAAAAAGTGCTCTAACATTTTTCTATGTCTCAAAAAGGACAGAAAACAGACAGCAGAAAAGTCTCCTACACACAACAGATTCTCAGGTGCTGATCAGATGAATCTCAGCGACGTGAAGTATTTCATGTATGTAACTGAATGTTTTAACTAGCTTAACTTTTGTCCAGAGAGTGTAAGACCAAACTGTTTCCTTCACAATACAATAATTTATGTTGTTAAATATCACTCAAAAGAGTAATAATAATAAAAAAAAAAGATAGAAAGAGTGTGCTCCCAGGTGGCACAACCAGCACATCTACCAGACAGATGATCCTTTAGACATTTAAGGTTTGAGATAAAACTTAAGCTTGCACATTCACAGTGACTTTGCGGGACATTACAACGATGACAAATGGACAGTGTTGATCACTTACCTTGTTGCTCATGTTAACCGCAGCATCTCTTGCCAACAGAAGAGTCACAATGTCCACGTTTCCCTCCTGAGCAGCCAGGTGCAGCGGCGTGATGCCCTGACGCGTGACTGCATTAGTGGAGGCACCGTATTCCAGTAACGTGGTTGTGATTTCCATCTGGTTCTTCTTGGCTGCGATGTGGAGCGGTGTGTAACCGTTCTGAAACACACAAGTTGTGTTTACTCACACAGATATGGTTTCTGTCTAGCACCTCATCATGCCTTCACTTGCTACAGGAATATTATTGGTGAATTTCACTAAGGAACTGGTCAAGAAAGTTAAAACTTTAAAATGATCATATTTATCATCAAAATATTTAATTTACAAAGTCACTACTGCTTTTGTAGCTATGTGTTTGTACTTTTCTTTTTATATGGTTATGTTTTACCTTTGCTGCAGCATGAGGGGACGCTCCCTGGTTGAGCAAAAGAAGCGCCACCTTCTGGTTATCATAGTGCGCTGCCACATGCAGTGGAGTTAGTCCACTCTGAACACACACAGTTCTCAGTTAGACAGTGAAACAAGCTGAGATGCGTCAATGCAAAGCAGCGTTCCTCAGTGACAGTGTGACCAGGTGTTACCTTTCCAGCAGCGTCTGGAGGAGCGTTCCTCTGCAGGAGCAGGTTGGCCACTTCCAGCTTGCCATACTTGGCTGCGACATGCAGAGGCGTGAAGCCCTTCTGCCATGACAACACAAGCAATGTTGCAATGTTAACACAGCAAATAAGAAGAATGGAGTCAAAGTTAACATAAACCACGACATAACAATGACATGAACAATAACAGGACCATGTATTTAACTTCAGTAGACATGGTGGATACGACTTACAATAATGACATGCTTTGATTACTGTTTACTGTTTGGTTCACCTTGGTGGTGACGGCCAGACTGGCTCCTTGGTCCAATAGCGCAGCAGCCACGTCTCTGTGTCCTTCCCTGGCAGCTAAGTGCAGAGGTGTGTAGCCAGTGCTGGTGGTGGCGTCAGGATAGGCTCCATTTGACAGCAGCTGTTGGACAATGTCTTGTTTTCCAAGTCGACTGGAGATGTGCAGCGGTGTCTGGTCATCCTGTGGTTCATAACAACCAGCGATACAATGTGTGAGCGTGATGACGATGTAGGATTCTTTTTAAATGAAAGGGAGCTTCTGGTTGATTAGCTATATCTTTCAACTGTCGGCAGCTAAAACAAAGGAAAGACATTATATTTGTGAAAAAATGAAGAGCAAGAAATCAACGGAACAATCACAAAAAAAGAAATATGGCTGAAAAACACCAAAATCCAGGCATAATATCTTGTTTGCTGCTGTAAATGCAATATGATTGATGGAACAAATACTCACCTTTGCCTTGGCATCCACTTGTGCTCCGTTCTGGACCAAATATCGCACCACGTTGGACTGACCCGCTCGTGCCGCCATGTGCAGTGCTGTCTCTCCTCTCTGAGGACACAAACAAACACCTCGCCATGACACCATCCCTTGATTCTACATGCCCATACAGTAACCATGCACTCAGGGTTAACAGTCTTGAGGTTTGGGACTGATTCTTGTTTTTCACTTTCGCTTTGCGAGTTCATAATGAGAAGCAATCTTTCAGTTTTCACTTAACTCACCACGTTACTTGTATTTGGCGATGCGCCGTGATTAATGAGCTGGTGGACAATATTTTCATGTCCCATAAACGCTGCAACGTGAATTGGAGTCAGACCGGACTGTAAAGCAGAAAGCAGAATTTAAAAAAAAAACCCAAATCCTTTCAGTCTTGTATGGCGAGCCACAAGGATCAACACTTGTGTCAGGAAATGTTCTGCTAGGAAATATTATTCTTATTTTATCTTTGATTATTATTAATGCTACTTTACCACATTAACTGTCCAACAACATTGTACGCTTCACATCTTAAACCAACTGTGAACAGTATTTTACAGGTAAAAATTCCTTGAATTCATGAATTAAATTTATTTCCTGACAAAAATCCCAATTCATTTAATTTTTTAAGGGGAGTTCTCCAGCAGGTTAGGTAGGATGACATTGACACAATGGTTTGTGAACAGAATTTAAATCCACATATAAATAAATAAACAAATCCTTTTATGTATAAGTGATGGATTTGTTTAAGGAATCCTAAATAACCTGCAAAAGTGATTCACTTTAAATTCATTTACATTATATATTACATGAAGAAGACAAGGCACCAAAGAATGAAAGGTATCTTTATCTCCCTCTCTCTTTGACTTAAATACAACTTCTATTAAAAACGGATTACTTTTAAAGTATAAGAACCCACCCACCTCAGTGACAGCTTGTATGGACGCCCCATGCTTCAGCAGCAACTCCATCACCTTGACTCTGTTCTTCTTACAAGCGATGTGCAGAGGGGTAAAGCCGTTCTACAAAGGCACACACCACATTTCTTACAGAGTGGAAACCGGCCTCAATCTCTTCTGCAGAAGCCAAGTCTGGAGCGCTCAGTGGAAACTAGAGGGCTTTTTTTCCACCACTACCAGACAAGCATGTGTGGAAATGATCAACTTGAAATGATCAAAGAAAAAGCCTAACTACTCTGGAGTGACTGGCTACAGACTTTCTTCTACAACCGCTGCCCACGATCTCGGCTGACTTTCTGTGGATGACTTCATTTTCTTCTTGTGTCTATTTTTTTCCTGCTCCTCCTCCTCATTCTCTCTCTGTCTACAAACTTGCATCGCTGAAACCACACCCAGACTTCTCTCATTACACTCATTTTTTCCCCTCCCGGTTAAGTCCCACTGTTCTCTTATGGGTTAAAAAAATATATATAAAATCAGTATCACTAATTCATTCAAGAAGAAAAGAATGAATCTGAAGTTGGAAGAAAAAATGACCAAACTTTCGATCAGACACTAAATAGGACTTTCCTTTCTGGAATGTAGAATGAGTTCAAAAACAACTGAAAAGACAAGGAACTGAATCAGCATGCAATAGTTTGGTCTTTCAAAGAGGCAAAGTAGTGACGTTTTCTGCTTGTTTGCTAATTTGTTTACACAGTTTTGACGTATTCCACAGGGTACATGATACTACATTATGATCAAGACACCACCTGCCCACTCTGACACCCCCTCACCTTCATTTTTGATGCTTGTCTATTTAATAACAGCTTTATACCTGCTGACGTTCTCGACCAGTCAGCTGCTTACCAACACTAAAACAAACCAAACATCCATCATTACTCACGACCTTCCCAAATATTACAATTACCAATCAACCTGCTCACCTTATGATTACTGAGTTTTAACTCAATTTGTTGCCATATTTTAAATGATAAACAAATAAATTAGGGCTGTCAATAGTGAATAGTGAACTGAGTGAACTTGTGATTAATAAAAAATTAATGAGATATTTTGTAGCTGTTCTACAGTAAATGCAACTTAAAGGAAGCTTTTGTCAACACAAGAGTGACCAATATTGCTTTCCCCATGCAAGCATTTGTTTACTAGCCAACATAACAGATACTGTTAAGACCATTCTTTAGAATAACCTGACACTGAAAAGGTTCAAAACATGCTTAAAGCAGAACATTGTAAACATTATTGCTCACTCTTCTGGTGATCAGTGATCAGTTATATAGAGTCAAATGACATCAAACTCACCAGTGCTTTGGCGTTGGGGTTCGCCTTCTTGTCTACGATCACCTTTGCCACCTTGTAGTGTCCACAGTGGGCGGCCACATGCAGCGCTGTCAGGTAATCGTTGGTCACATCATCCACTGGAACCTCGTGGTGCAGCAGCAGCTGGACGCAGTTAAGGTGATCGCCCTGCGTGGCCATGTGGAGCGGGGACAGACCGTTCTGGAGAGGAAAGGGACTGTGTGGTCAGCTCCTCTATATGATCTTTGATTTGATGAGGAGAACTTTTAACCTTGGTCTTGGATAGAATAGGTGCTCCTCTGTTCAGCAGCATCTCCACCACCTGCTCATGACCGCTCCGCGCTCCGCAGTGGAGAGGAGTCAGGCCGTCCTATCAAAGACGGGCAATGAGAAAATTACTTCCACATCAGAAACCTTCTCCTTCGACTTTCCAAAAAAAAAAAGTATTGATGGCTTGTAACAATGCTTAGTTCAATAAAACACTTGCACCTGGGTCCAAATCTTCTTTTTGAAACATTCTCATATTATACCATTTACCAAACCCACAGAACCATTAGTGTGTTGACTTTCTTCGGAACTTGTGTGCGAACCTTGGTCCGCGCGTCGATCTTGGCTCCTCTCTCCAGCAACAGTCGCACCATGTTGCTGTTCCCACGTTTAGACGCAACGTGCAGCGGCGTGATGTCATTCTGGAGGGAAAAAAAACATTGTGGTCACCAGAGATGTTTTATCTCAGGGTAGCTCAGAACTTCTTCCTGTCCCACGATAAAAGTTATCTTTTTCTGTCAAATATACAAAGCACAAGCCGATGATACGAGGAGGAAAAGGGAACCTTGTCGATAAGAGAAATACATCAGTCATGCAAATGACTTCAACGAAACCACAAGCAGCTGCTCTTGAAGATCCACTCGAGGTTGTTAAGAAATCTACTGTAATGAGTGTGGAAAAAAAAACAAGTGTGGAGCCTTGACACTCATTCATTATTATAGCATCTATTGCTTTATTCCGACTCTCTGGAGTCACAGGTCACTGATCCAAATGCCATCTTTGTTTACGAATGTAAAAACGCTACCCGTGCTTTGAAGTCCACAGCAGCGCCTCTGTTCAGCAGCAGTGTGGCCACATTGATGTTGCCGTAGTGAGACGCAATGTGAAGAGGAGTGAATCCACTCTGAAAGGAGACACAGATAAACAGAATTAGCCAGAGGAGGAACTTTCCATTGTGAGGCGAGTGCTGTGAGCAAAGCGTGATGGAACGTTGGGTGGCTCAAAGCTGAACGTCTAAACCGAACGGGTGATCTTCCACGAGAAAACTGACAGCTGGAAACCATGCAAATCAGCTAAAAGAGGTCAACTGAAAATAAATTTCATCAAAGCTTTCAAATATATCTGTAAAAATCGTCTTTTGGGTACAACTGAAAATACACATGCAGGAGAGCATGCAATCTGTAACGGTAGGTTCGCCACTGACCATGTTATCACTACTGTAGTTAAGCTGGCACTATGTGAACGTTCACTCCGCTGAAGACCCGAAATCAGCATGGTAGCCATAGAATGTCTCCTGTTAACACTCCACTTGCAACCCCACCAGTTAGTGGGAAAGCCTCTGATAAATTAATGAGATGTTTGACGAGTGGCGCCTAGTCTATATTTAAGCGTGGTTGCTTCTGAAAACTGTACATGAGTGTATTTGCACCGTAGCACACATGTGCACATGCAAGGTTTTATTGCAAATTGACACTGTACATAACCTTGCTTGCATGCAGTTGTGTCACCACTTCACCAATTGCTCAAATATTATCCAAAATGTGTGTGCTGCTATGAAGAATAGCATAGGATATACATAGAATGACCTGTAAACAGTTTGAACCTAGAATAACAAAGCCCTCCCATTCCTATGTTTTAGGTCAAATGTCATGAACCATCAACGCCAGAAACTCAGAGAATATCATTCAGAATAACAGAATTTTTTTCACATCAAATGTGATGCAGGCTGTACTGTGAGACGGCAAAAGCTTTCATGCTGGGAGACAGAAGGCTTTGCAGTGAGAGGATGAGAGAGGGGGGCAGAGCACAGAGCAAGAAGTCTACCTCTGTTGTTCGATTCACCATCATCTAGACAGCAAAGGGGTTGAGAAGAGAACCAGATGAGAGAGAGGAGGAGAGAATGAGGTGGTTAGTTCACCACAACAACCACACTAACACGATGGTCGCACAAAGCTGTAGGATGAATGTGACAATGCAGTTGGGTTTAATGGCCATAGCTACAAACACAGATGTAAACATGAGTAGAGGAATACATGTATATTGCTTGGTGTGGTTATGTCAACAATATTCTGCTGGCTTAGCTTGCACTGACCTGTGACTAACAGGCCTGATTAAATATTAAACTATAACCTACCCAAACAAACTGTCACTCATGGAGCTCATGGAGACTTCAGAAATATTATTAGTAATGCTAATAACAATGTGGAACACAGATTTCTCAGCTATCGCTGTGAAAACTATTGTTCACACCATATTCACTGCAAAAGAAAAAAAAAATCATTTTGAAATGTGCTTTAAATGAATGCATTTACACTTTGTCTTCATAATGTTTATGTAACTGTTGGAAATCAATTTCTTCATGATATTCATGAATAACGTTTCTTTTTGTCTCATAGCATCTCAATAATATTATTTGGCAGTAATTCAGAATAGGCCCCTCCAGCTTTCAGCCCGGTGCTCTTGGAACCACCACCACTGAGCCAGTACCTTGGACTCCACATCAGCGTTATGGTCGTTCTGGAGCAGCAGGGCGGCGGCTTTGGTGTCGTCTTTCCGTGCAGCAATGTGCAGCGCAGGGAGCCGAACTTTCCCCTTGGTATCGTTTTCCAGTAGCAGAGACACCACTTGGTCGTGACCCTGCTGCAGTGCCACTGCCAGGGGGGTGAAACCGTCCTGTGGATGGACAGACAGAGCAAACCATCTTCATGCCTATGAAATAAAGTGGCTTCCTTCACATGACTGCTTGATTCATTCTTAAATTTTTGTTAAATTGTTTAGCCTGTGCGTCGTCGATGCACCATTTCCCTCACATTCCCCTTTACTTATCTTATAAATGAAATGATACTGACAACAAAACACAAGTTCAACTCTCACTAATCATCAAAAATCAAATTATCATTTGACAGTTATGTCATGGATGCATCAACTTGAAGCAAACCACGAAACACTGTGAGCACAACAATGAGATATCTTGTGAAATCCCCCTACAAGGGCAGTACATATCTGCATCAACAAACACAGCTGGCAAAACTTTGAGTGTTTGTGAGCTTTTTGCAGCTCGAAGGGCGGTTCCCCCTCCACAGAGCCACACTAAATCTTTTAATATGAATCATGTATATTTCAGGTGAGGTTCTGCTATGTGGAGTCATGTAAATCTGCAGTACGATCCACAGGAAATGAACATAAATAAAACTCATTTCCTCGGAGATTGAAACACTAGCATGTGAGTGTGTGTGTGTGCACGTGTAGGCACGTATGTCCACAAATACAGGCCTTGATGGTGATGCACTCACCGGCAAACATCAAAGATGCTGCAAATAGCTCCCAAACTCTGCGCGCGCGCGCGCACACACACACACACAGCATTTTAACAAACACCCATTTATAATCAGAACCATATCTGAGAGCTGCACACACGCCCAGGCCGCAGGCCGCAGTGGAATAGATATGAAAGGGATGATGAAGTGAAGAGACGTCCCAAAACTCGCCTGTGCTGTTTCATCTGCTTCATTATAGATTCAGGAAAAGTCCACAAAGCCAAACCCCCAAAATACATCAACAGCAACAAGAAAAAAACAGCATTGTTGTGTTTTCGTTTTATTTAAAATTGTAGCTTTGTCACTGATGAGGCAGTGATAAGGTTAGTAGTTTCAATCTTTTTTATTTCTTGAACTGCTATCCCTTTCACCAACGCAACAATGGGGGAACACCTCCACCATCTACCTCAGACAATCGACAGGTTACGACGCCTTCAGCGTCCAGTGTAAAAATTCCAACATTATTAACTACAACAATGAAACCAACTGGTTACAATATAACGGAATTTGCCTCAACAGTTTACATTTAACAACAGCGTATGTTTAAAAGATTTGGAAACGACTATTTACAAAAACTTCATATAACTCATAAACTAAATTATGTATAAATTATGTTTCACTAGTGAAGTTCATAATGATGAAACACAACGGTTTATGCATTTATATTATATGTGTACCTGACGATATAGTAAAGCAACAAGGATTCAAACAGCACTTTTGATGACGAAATGAGAAGGTGCTTGTTGGGACCTGAAACAACAACATCACGTTCACATGCGCATCAGCACCAAACTGATGCCAGCTATTCTAAGTGGAAATCTGACTGACAATCCTTCGTGCGAACCACAGAAGATAGAATATGAAATATTAACGTCGTTGAATTCCAGCTTCAAACGTCGATATAATTTCCTCATGAATAATTCAGCTCCCTCTGCTGGATTCAGAGGGGAGCTGCGCGCAGGCGCGGGAGGAGGAGAAGAAGACGAGGTTAAAAATCCAAAAGACGAAATCAAACTAGAGGACTTGAACTTTTGTTTTTCAATTACATTACTTTTGCAAAGTTTCATCATTGTTGTCGTGGCAGTGTGAAACTAATTAAGCAAAGATGGAGACTGTTTGATTTATATAATAAACTGTGATTATTTTTTTTTTTTTTAAGTGAAGAAAAAAATAGATTGATTTAAACACAATAAGGCAGCAAATATAACCCATGTGGCCAGAGTCGTTTAGAGAGAAAAGCTGAGAGTCACTGAGACAGACTTGATGGCCTAGTGCTGCCTCCTACTGACCTGCAGCTCCACTCCTTTACACACAAGCTTCTACATTCAACCGGGAGCACCCACTAATTTACCACTTAGACATGTTAGCAGGTTGATGCTAGGTGTAATTACACAAAGATAAACAATGCTGTTGTGGTCTCGCTGTGAGTGCTCGTGTGTGTCTGCACCTCCGTGGCAATGCTCTGGCTGGATCCGTTGTCCAGTAGGAACTGAACCACATCCATGTGGTTCTCCTGGGCTGCCATGTACAGGGGAGTGAAGCCATTCTGGAGGAACAAACAAACCAAAACATTCAAAACTGAACTTTTCAAACCCCCAAATAACAACACGTTTCTGAGTGTTTTGCATCCTGAGGGATCTTTAAATCACAAAATGTGGCATGTTTCACATACATTGCATTTCAGCAGAAACCCTAAAGAGCATAATGAATTTCTGATGCAGCATGTGATAGTTATTCATTAAGATATAGCCGTATGCTGCAGAAATATGACAAAAATGCAGTGTATACACTAGCATTACTGGCAGTGGCATTTTCCAAAATAAGATGTGTGATCATAACACTGGGTGGGCAACAGTGTCACCTCCACACATTCCTCACACCTGATAACATCAGTGCAAGCTTGGGTGCATGTGCAAGAAGAGATAAGAACATATTGGTACTAAACACTCTTAGGACTGGAATGTCTGAACGTCAATCAACTTTAAAACTAAAACAGAATGGAGATATGTGTGGAGATACCAGTACTGAACTGGTATGGACTCAAATTTACATCATACCTATTTCAAACATAACGTTTTGTAAATCTAACTATTCACTCACAAAATAGCCCTGTATTGGTATTTGATAGTTTGCATTCTATTCTCAAAACGAATGGTGTCTATATTCAAAATAACATTTTGAATGTTTATCAATCACACAATACAGCATTACTTCAATCATTATTTTGTTTTTGTCTTTGTTTTAACAATATAGTATTAATAATACTAATAGATTCAACACCATCTAGTGCAAAATAAATACTGTCAACACACACCCCGCAAAAACAACACATCTTGTCAGGTGAACAATAAATTCAAATCAATTTCTATTGCAGTCACATTGCTGTTCTCAGTCCTCATTGCAGAACAAGGGAAATTCACTGACATCATCGTTGTTGCCGTGGCGACAGCAGCAGTGGGTTCACTTGCTATTGAATGTGGGTCAGGCAGTGGAGAGAAGATGCTGACGCAGCACAAACGCAGACACTTCCACCAGTGTTCACGGCCCTGAGCATATGTCTAATATGTGTGCGCCACTGTGTGTTTACCTGAGACTGGGCGTTGACGTTGGCCCCATTTGTCACCAGTTCCTTCACAACATCAGTCTGACCAGCTAGAGATGCAATGTGCAGTGCTGTGTTCCCTTTCTGATGAAAAACATATTTATCCAACACATTATCAAATAATACCAAAACAAAAATAATTTCCCTTCTATTACTTTTACATTTTAAATATATACAAGTAAGTATATCAATTGTAATAATCCCTGCAGAAAATTACATTTCCCTGCTGTGCAGAACAAAGTGAAATGATATCTTCCTGAATCAGCAAAAATGATACCCTCAGTCTAAATACACATATTAGTTCCTCATATGCTCTGATGCGTCTAAGCATTAGGGTCAATTCTTCTCATCAGCCACCTCTGGAGAAAAACGGTAATGCAGCTAGACGCAAAACAACACTAAGAATTGTGTAATACTTTAATATAATATATAAACGAAATACAAAAATCTTTTCAACACTGCACATGGTAAATTAAAAATGGCAGCTGGTGTTTATAGATAAAACATTTCCTTATTTGCATCAGTTTTCAATTCTTATTTTCAAGCTATTCATTCTGGTTGAATAAATCCAGTGCTAGACGGAATCAACAAAACATTGACACGGTCAAGTATTTCAGATAAAGAATCCTGGCCCATTGAAGTGATGAACACAGGTCATTGTGCGACTTTTGTCAAGTAGCTGAGACAGAATAACCAGTGGTGATTGTGTGTTAGTGTGACTCACTCACCTTCGTAGCGGCATCGACATTGGCGCCCTGCTTGATGAGCTCAGCGACCACCTCCACATGACCCTCCTTAGATGCCAGGTGAAGCGCGTTCAGACCATTCTGGACAGAAAAAAAGTAGACATTAGCCTCAAACTGGGTCCAGACAACTGAGACCAGCAGCAGCGCCAGCTCTCACTCTCCATTGAATGAGACTTTATAAAGCGCCACAAGACCATTTCTGAGGACTGTTTTGAAAGCACAAGGGCTTGATCTGGACTTTCAGTATGAATACAGACTGTGGCAGCTCTTCTACACATGAATCTCATTTTAAATACTACACAATCAAAGCACTTCCTAGTAGCGAACTGTTTGGCACTTGTGTTTCTGATACGTGCGGCTACAAAAACAAATCAATGACATGTTATTGAACTGTGAAATGGATCACTCATTACTTATAGCATAGGTGATGGGGAAAGTCTGAACACTGGAGTCTTCATAGGCAGTGACATTCATCAGAAGTGATTCAGTTTTCAGTCCACTTTAAATGAGCATTGATTCCCATCTTGAGTGAACTACCACCCGATGCAGGTCTCATAAGTCCATTGGCTGAGACATTTCACATAGTGGATTAATGTTTATTTCTACCTCCCCTCACACATTGCAATTACATTGAACATTTGTATATTCATAGGATAAATCACATTGGTTGTGCAAAATGTTAAATATGTCATGATCAAATTCTTATTATTATCATCATTATTATTATTAGTCCTATTAGAGAATATGAGTCACCTGTCCAAAACACTTGATGTCAACTCTTGTCTACACTGATGCACTGTAGAATCATATTATTTCGCTGTTAGCTTAGATAGAGAGATCACGGCAAATCATTATTATTATTATTATTAGTAGTAGTAGTAGTAGTGGTAGTGGTATTAATGCATTAATATGTGAAATGATTCACAGTCTCTCAACACATGAATGGATTAACTAGTTTTTTTGTGTTTGGGTGGGGCGGAGCTTATCAGTCTGCAAGTGTACATGTACGTGCATCAAAGGACAGATATTGTGTGCAATTCACAAGAAAGGAGAATGGCAAGTGCTGACTATCTTGTGTTCAGAATTGTGGGACGCCATAATGCAACTCAAATTGAGTTTCGATTAATTGCACCTGCCAATCACCCACTCATCTGGGTCTGCTACTGTGCCCCCTTGTCGTTACAGCAGTGCAGGTAAGACTGCAGAAAAGTTTCCCATGGTCATGTGATGTTGCCGCGTACTGACAGAAAACAAAGGTATAATAGGAGAGTACTGTCCATGATCCAGGTTAAACATCAAGGCCATAAGTTGACTTCCCAAATGGTTTCATTTATGTGCAGTGATGCGCTTTGAAAACGGCATTTCTTCAAAAGAAGATCAGTGAGATTTGGTCATGGTAACTTCAGCAAATGATGGCTCAGATATTCAAATATTCTTACAAGCCACAGAAAGGAAAAATGTTCATTCACATTCCCACCTAACGCACAGAAAGTAGGAAGGAAAGATAAGGAAGCTCAGAGCTGAAAGTTGGGCAAAAAGAATTTCCCAGTACCTTTCCTACCTACTTCCTAATTTATTTCCGACTACCAATGGCCCACTGGGACATGAATGAATAAACATTATTGATAAATCAAGCATAAGAAATGAGCACCAGTTTGCTTATGTCAGCAGTCGACTAAAGGTTTAGACCAGGCCTGGCCAACCCGCGGCTCGAGAGCCGCATGCGGCTCATTCCCCAGTTTAATGTGGCTCCTCACCAAATGAGCCACCAAACTGGCTGCGATTTTGGTTAAGTTGCTGTTGAGATGACCGTTTATATGGGAAATAATGAAAAAGTAAGAGCTATTCCGGCGCAATGTCAAAATATTGTTCAAAGACTTTGACTTGCGTTTAACTTTGAAGTAAAATAAATGGTGCACACATTTCTATCTACACCGCTTGATATTTTGAGAAGGATCACGGTAAAATGTATGAATTTTAAAAATACATGCACAAGAGACATACGCCGGACGCGAACCAGCAACCCTGTGACACACAAGGATGTGCTTTAACTGCTACACTGCCGCTAAGTCACGTGACCAGCTGTTCAGGTGAGCCTCACAGCCTGACATGTTTGTAGGATGCGGCTCTTTTCAGTAACACAGTAAAACAATGTGGCTCTTAGCCTCTGACTGGTTGGCCACCCCTGGTTTAGACCTACATCAGAGATCTGCTGGGGAACTGCTTCTACACATTACCACATACTGTGAACTGTGAACTGAACACACTAGTTTTGCAGCAGCTCAGATTCTACAGTCAAGCTCACAAACCATCAAACCTCACTTGAGAATAAAACCTCAAGGCAGAGGAATTAGTAGCTCAAGTTCTCTGATCACCCCGAGTGGCTGAAACCATTTGCTACGCTTGCCTCAATTTGCGAACATAAATGAGAGCGCACTACTCAGAGGCACTCAGAGGTTCAAGTACTTTCCAGTAACTTTATAAATCTTGTATGATTGATTGATTGATTTGTCAACAGGAATCTGTAGTCACCAATTCATCTGAGACAATCAAATGAAAAATCATCTACACACTTCTCACATTTGCTCGATTTCAAACTGTAACACTTCTCCCCTGAAAATGTCTTTGTGAACATACCTGATTACAAATGTTGATGTCGACTCCATTCTTCAAGTAATCCAAAGCTTTTTCTAAATTGCCGGCACGAGCTGAACGTAGGTAGCAGGCGTTCACGTCTGTCTGTAGAAAGAGACAGAAAAACACAAGTTTGTACACTGCCTCTGAACTTCCTCAGGCAACATAACTCACGCAAATACTGGATATGTTGCCCTTTTCCCAAATCTGGAGACGCCAATGACACAGCCTAAGCATCCCAGCACAACCTTCACAAGGAGCCACCATATAAATACAGGTATGGCGCATGAATACTGTGTTGATGGACGGAATCACAGCCATAAGACAGGAAGAAGGCGAAGAGGGAAATCGGTGACCTACTGGAATAGACAAGTCATTGGGATTTGGAAGGGTTAGCAACATGTGTGTGCTAGAACAGATTTCATGGCTCAGTGTGTGTGTTCTTGTGAACAAAGTAGATGGGTCCCATTGAGTGTGAGCTTTAGGAACACACAGCTCCAGCATGGTGGTAAACAAGTGGCACAACAGCGTCTGTGAGTTTATCTCAGATTTCATGGTTGGAGAGCTCTAGCTATAGCCACGCCCTGGTTAAGGAACAGCTGCACACACACGCAGGCAGTGCAGACACACGCACACATACACACACTAGGGACAAAGGATAAGCACTCTCCAATTACCAGAACGTGATTGTAGAACACTATTCCAAGAGACTGGACTACAGTCACAAGCAGAAATAATGCCAAGCTGTGTTCTTGGACCGACCAACCACCAATTCATTGTCACTCCCATAAGATGATTACATAAACAGGCTATTCCAAGGTTATTTCAAATATATTCTGAGTCGTGTATGTGGCTATGTGACTGCTGCGCGCTGCACCATGATGTCTGTTGTTGTAGACAGATTATTGGCTCAGGCCGATTGCTGAGCTCACTTCCTCTGTAGTCAATGGATACGATCTCAGGTCACACACAAAGGCAAAATCACACACACACACACACAAATGCGGCAGGTTTCTGGTGTCAGCATCTGTCCCGTCTCACTTCCTGTATGTTGGAATGTGACTTTGACATGATTCAATTCCTCCACAGTCGTTTGGAAGTGCGTTGAAAAATATGTTACCCAGAACCAGAACAATAACATAAAATATACAGCGAGATGCAACATGAATATGTTACAACTACATTATTAAGCCTCAGTGGTGCTTTATATCAGGAGGCAAACATAAACTGCACGCTATATTTGACAGTGAAAGAGTTGCAAAGTTGTTGCTAGCATTTGAGGATTTCTCACAGTTTTGTGATTCAAAACATTCTCGATAATTGAAATCATAATACCCCTCAATTTTGAGATCTAAAACTAGAAAAATGTGCTTCACTCCTGGGACATTCTTGACAAAACACAAAAACACATTATCTACACCCACAAATGTGTTTTATATGTATCACCAACTACCACTGGTAGCAATGAAGATGAACCTTGAAATAAATGAAAATCGAAAAACATTTGTCTCCACAAGGAAAACTGACACCAACAATAGAAGATCAGATGAAGCTTAACGCACAAGCCCCTTGTCACATTGTTCCCTGATGAGATCTCTTCCGCAGGACCATAATTCCCCATACTATATCTTAGCTTAAAATATGAGGCACCTGTCCAAAACATCAAACACTGGAGTCTACACTTCATTGAAGCATCACATTATCTCCCTCTTTGCTTTGACAGACAGACAGACAGACAGATAGATGAATGATATTGATGACAATCTGGCGAAGATATTGATACTTGAAGATCTAGGCATCAAAACTATGGTTAAACATGACACAATGTTTAACTGATGACAATTCTGAGACACCCAACAGCAAAGGTGTCAAAGTAGTGACTGAAGGTTCACTTTCTCCAAGTTGACCTGGTCATCATGTACGAGCCAGAACCACAGAGGTCACTACTCAGTTCCTTGCGCAGCTCCAGTCGCCACGTTCTGGCTCAGCAACAAGGAGTCTTGTGATCGTTAAGTTTGCCAGCCGGATTTAGAATTTGGACCACGTACAAAAGACAATTAATCTTCCAAATCCAAGTTCAGCACAGCAGCCTGATACGATTTAACCTCCAGGACGCCGGATTTGTGAGTAATAAGCGCCATTTTCAGCCATTTCTCTCAATAGTGCACTGTCTAAACCCCTGAGTGCAGATTGCAAAGTTCAATTATGTGAAATTAATATCAATGCAAATTAAAGGATTAAGGAATTGTTTGCACAAGAGAAGTCTTATTTTCACATAAATGTCAGGACTAACAAGAAGGAAATGGGAGGACTGTGTTTGTGACTGTGTTTACCTCTCACTCTCGCTCTGGAAGTGACTAGAGTGGGACTTTTTTTATCCAGCAGAGATATGCAGACAATGTTTAGCACCACTACTGTTACACACATTCCACCGAGGCAGCCAGCGACAAGCGCTGACCACCACTCAAACTGGGAGAGACATGTTTATAGCTTTTATATCGGCAGCCGAGTGCTCCGTGGACAAAATGAGACAAGTCAGCACCATTCAGATGCAATTCATATTCATTGATATGTCAGAGATCACATTAAAATATGGCACACATGGATGGAGATGTGGCCTTATAAATAGCAATAGAGCAAGCTGGGATTTCTAAGGAATTCAAGACTAAACTGAATCAAAGTCATTTACAAAAGTAAATTCATCTATGAATCATCTCCCTAAAAGACTTCCCAAATTCTCAGCATAAACTAGACTTCTTCTCTGTCTTTTCTTTTAAACAAAACCACTAAAACGCTTTAAAATCACTGCTCCTTCTGACGTGATGATGTGCTGTTGGAAAAAAAAGGTTTTCCATATGATTTTTAGTTTTCATTCTCTACTTTACTCGAAAAAAATAGACAGAAAACAAAATATGTTTTAATTGGAAATAGAAAAATAAAAACTATGTTAATTATAATGTGCACTATTATTTAATAATAGATAAAAATATCATCATAGGAAATTGTATTCTGTCAGTCTTAATGACGTAAGAGTTTTGGGAATAAAATACATAAAAAAACAATCACATAAGCATACAAAATGATGACACATATATTTTATAACCAAATACAATATTATATAAACAAACTTTTGGAAAAAATGGAAAAAAATGCTGATCATGCATGTGATCCCCCTTGCTGTCAATTAAAATTCTTTTACAAAGTATTGTCATTAGAGAATTTTAGAATTAAGTACAGATCAGCAATTATTGTCCAAGGTCAGGTGGCTCCACACCAAATAGAATCAACATATCACCGCTACATCAATAACCTTCACAAGCACTCAACAAATGCTGTCAGTATGATGACAAGAAATATTATGAACTAAGCAATTTGTGCAAACACAGAATTATGCACATACACACTTACACATTCCAACACACACACACACTGCAGCAAAGTTGACAGTGCGACCCCGGACTGGTCCAACAACCCGGGACTGTCGCAGTGAGAATCCTGCAGAACATGAACTCCACAATCTGGACTAGGCAAAGCTTCCGTCTATTTACAAACAGCAAAGACTTACTTCTGCCAGATAGTCTGCTGCCTCCTCCACTGCCATGTTGGTGAACGTGTGAAACCTGAGCACTCAATTACTGTAGCAGCCCGGCAGCCGGGGGGAGAGATAGACAGCGAAGGGACAGCGAGAGAGATAGAGAGAGAGAGAGAGAAAGCTAGAGAGAGAGAGATGGGGGCATTATGTCACGGCTAAAAATACCTGGCCAGCGCTGAGAAAGTCCAGAGCATGGATGAGAAAGAGTTCCGGCGTTAATCTCAACTCTCGCTGGAACGTCACACAGGATCAGAGGCCAGTCAGCTTCTCTGGCGCTTTAATTTGTGTGCGCCAAACCAGCCCAGAGACAAAACGCTGGCTTTCTTTTCAGAGCGTCAAACAACAATGTTTGATTCATAGTTAAATAGGTGTCCGTATTGTAATACATTCACAATCTGTCGGGAGTGCTGAAGAAGGTTTCAAGACTGCTCTACCATGAACCAAGCTCAGAAATACCTCCAGTATAGCGTTGCCCAAAAATTTATTTGGTGCCATTTGGACAAACATCTGCATGAATGGACACTTTCTGGATTCTTCAGTTCCTATTCTATTCTTTCTTTTATCAGTTCTGTGTTAGCATCCACAGTTGGCCAAACGAAAAGAAGGGCAGAGAGTAGTTACTGACTACAGACGGATACGAAGTAGTGGGCTGTACTGCTAGTCCATCTTTTTTAGATTGTAACATCAACATTCTGGCAATAGTTGATATGTTCTGTAGCGCATAGGAACTGGCTTGCTCTTTGATGTTGAAATCCTGATGCCACTAGTTCTGATCAGTGCTCCAAGTGCTCAAATCGATAACAGCTCATCGTCTGCAAAAAGACAGTCAACTGTCCCCAACCTCTTCCTATCCTATCTTCCTGAAAACACATCTACCTCTAACAATAGTTCCCAACCGCTCAATCCCACAGGGCATAATTGTATGAGGCACCATCCGACCCTCCCCCCTCTTTGCAACGTCCCAATAGACTTCAATTTGCTTGATATATAATCTGTAAAGTGAGGGGGAGATTATAGAGTGAGAGATAGAGCGAGAGTGAGACAGAGGTTGCCATGGGAGCAGAAACTCTCCAAAAAAAACTGCAATGCTGTTGTGGGATTATTATTTTTGTGATCATGGTTATGTGAGCTGAAATGATAATAATGTGCTTCGGGTTTAGATATATCCTGGTGCACATCTGTGTCTTTTTAACCTACAGATGTTGTGAGCAGATGAACGTCTAATCTCTCTGTTACATAAAAACCAATACCAGCAGAAACATGCCGCTGCACACGAGTCCATAACCAGCTAAACCGACATACAGTGTCAGAACACCGGCCTCCACATGGTTTGAAATAATTCCAGAACTACTATTTACCAAGAGATGATTGAAGTAATAACAAATGCCGTGTTTAATTTAAAACAATTTAAGGTCTTCATATCTTAATTTCAGTTGTTTGAAGAGTTCTGAGGTAAATTTCATTTGCTATTTATTTTGTTGTCTTTCATTGCATGACAATGAAAATAGAAGTCAATTTTAGACACATAAATTTTAATAACCTTAACAACTAATCTATTAACATTTAATTCTCATGAAATTACCTTTGTACTTCAGATTTTTTGAAAAAAAATTCAAATGTGTGATGTGATATTAGTTTATGTAGACAGTGGGCAGTTGTTTACTGAGGAATGCCATATGACATAGACTTAGACATAGACAGTACACTCTAATTATGAGAGTTTGTAGTATCCTTTGCATATTTTATAAAAGGATATGGGGAATCAATGAAACAAACAAAACTTTAGCCATATTGTACAATATTACTATCACCAGTCCACAAAACCATTTAAGCAGAAACACATTGTCTTAAATTCAAATAAACAACAACAAAGCATAAATAACTTCCACACATTTTACCATCCCTGTGTTTCCAGTTAATTCCCACCTTGTCATTGACCAACCACAGAACAAACACCCGGTGAGTGTTGGCGTATGATCCAGATGTTCATAAGAGTGTCGCTTGTTGACAGTACTGTTTGTCGATACAGTTGCCCTGATAGCTTGCAGGTAGTCACATATCCCCACTGAACCCACAGCGCATCACTCTTTTACAGGTCCTATATCAGACCCTAGTGGTCACTTCATGCCACTTCCTCACTATGACAGTGGGACATTCCATACTTGGCTGCCATTCATTCATATCAATCTAAATATCAATGACAATCAAAGATCAAATTAAATGCTACATTCGCATTATATTAGCATAAACACAAGGGCATCACCGGTGTGAACACGAGTGTGCGCTTGTGTTGTCCTGCCTCTGACTGAATGTGCAAAGCAGCACTCTGATTGGTGGATCAGCTACTGCAGTCTCAGTACTCACACAGAGCTGGAGAGACAGATGGAGGATAAAAACACAAGGTACAACCACAGAATCTCAATGCCAGAGAATGTCTATCAGTTGTGTAAAGCTTAGTGCTGAGTCATCATGTTTTATTTATAGGCCCACTTTCTCAATGACATCATGACACGTGAAGCTCTTTGTTTGGTCGATCATGATTGAAATGATGATGGTGGACGAAGCTGGACTGCAGACGCCGCTCTGCTTCATCTGCTAGAGGCAGATAAGCAGGCAGTGGGGCAGCCCACAGATGGGACGTGCCGTCCGACCCACGAAATAGCATCAATCATGTCAGCATCTTTTAAGATCAGTTAAAGATGAGTGCTAAAACAAAAACCAGGTTTGTACACGGGACATGACCGGAGAGAAGAGAAGGCAGCTCCCGTTCCACAGTTGTTTGCCTCGGACAGAAACAGACCAAACACGCAAACATGAATAAATCAACAACCGTGAAGCTCAAACACCTCGGCAGAGCTCACAGCCCATCGTGAACCTTGTATGATTTAGTTATCACACGTATTATGGACATCTTTTGTTTTCTTTTCAATTACTTCTGCAAGATGTGATGTTATACATGATGTGACAATATGTTATTTTGTTTTATTATTTTTTTAAATATGCATAAAACAGTATTCTTTATCAATATTGCTGCCTGTGTTTTTCTGGATGGTTGTTGCCAAAGTTAAGCACATGTAGGAAGTACTATACGTCGGTTCGTGGCTTGTGCTATCGCCAGACAATTAAGTAAATCAATCGAGCACTTAAGATTTTTGTCAGTCAGCAGGCTGCGTCCTCGCTTTGCTGACTCCTGAAACCTGTGGCCGAACGTTTACTGCATCTTCAGAGCCATCTTAAGATCCCACAGAGTGTCTGCAGAAGAGCTTTGTGCCAATACTAACCAAAGTTGACAGCAGCAGAATTTTGTTGATCCACAATCATCAGTCCTTAAAACATTCTGATCAAGCACTGGTGACTTTTCGCTTGATCCGGTAATGCAGAGGTGGGCAATTAAATTTCCCAAGGGGCCGGGTTATATATTGTGACCGTTGAGAAGGGCCGTCAAACACAAAGAGAGGATAAAAATCATGTGTGATTATGAATCTACACTGTAAAAATGCATAGAAACTGTTGGTTTGTTGTGTTTTATTTAATATAAACCACATTCCATTTAAAGATTGTCAATGTGGCTCATACATTTCAAAATTTACTTAAGGGACAAGAAATGCTCCTAAAATAGCCACGAGAGAAGATTTAGAAAAAATTATTAAACAAGAAGGTTATGTTTCAGTTACATCATAATAAACAAAAAACAATCCATAAGACAAAATGTCAGAGACAACAACAATGTCAGTTTTATAGTTTTGCTCTGACTCCAGGAGGGCCACATAAATACAGTCAAAGGGCCGCATTTGGCCCCCGGGCCGCACTTTGCCCAGGTCTGCGGTAATGGATAAGCAGTGGCATCGTACTGTATATACGTATAGTCCAGCCCACGAAGGGCATCTCATATCGTTCCCCACTGAGTGTGTCTGTGTCAGTGAGGTCCAGACAGCACACTCTCTCAGACCGTTCACCTTCAAAATGTCCGTCTCACACCGAGACTCTGGCTGGGAGTCATGACAGCCCATAACGCTCTCTGCTGGATCTAGAGCATCCACAAGTTGCCCACTCAGGAAATCTCCACATGTCTCTGACTGGTACACAACTCCTTAAACATATCCTAATATTATTTCCCATTGGATATACTTCATTGGAATATCCAAGTACAAATAACGTCTCATTGAGGAGAATCATAAGAATTCTAAATACAGAGAGAAGCACAACTACCACCACACTTTGTGGGGCTGGTGCTGAAGACAGGAAAAAGGACAACCATCGCAAAACATATTATTCCTGTTGCTGCTGGGTGAGATCGTCACTCAAATAAGCAAATTTAATGTGTCTTTCACTGCATGAAAAGGGCCATTTAGCGGAGTTTAACAGGGCCGTTTATGACTCTTATATGAGCTCAGTTGCAGAATTTTTGTCACATTATATTCACCTGTATGTCTTCTTGCTGTCTAGAGTTTATATTATTACTTGGTAATATAATCGTAATTATAATGGTAATGGTAAAATAGTCTCTTTGTCTTTTGTTTTTTTGTTGTCTCCTTCCTTCTTCCCCACTCAATATTGTTTTTCCTTAGGACTTTAAAATACTTTTTTTTTTTTTGCATCATGAAAACCACTATTATTTGAATGGACCTTCATGCAAACCAACATGGGACACTTTAATGTCCAAGATCTTCACTCGTCCTAATCTGAGGAAGAAGAACTGTGCTTTTCAGTTAGACGAATCCACTGGTGCTAAATCTGCTGAGATCTAAGTGCTTGAGTGCGTGCGTGAGGACATGCGTGTGTGCACTTGTGTATGTGTGAAAATGAATGGACTGTCCCACTTCTTCATTCCCATCTTCCGCTGCATAGCGGCGAAGAGGGAAGCTGAGGAAGCAAAGATAAAAGCCAGAGCTAACAGCATCCTCATCTTCTCTACAATTTCCTCCGTTTCCCCATCGCTAGTTCTCTCTCCCGCCCCACCACTTGACTCCCACTCTGCCTCTGTTTCCCCTCCTTTCTTGCAGTGTGCAATATGTAGGTTGGAAGAGAGAGCCCCCCTTTTTACACCCTGACTCCTCCATCCACCAATCAGAACGCTGATGAGTCTCTGCACCATCGCTCTGGCCCAGCAACCCCCTCGACACAAGCCGCCACCACAATAGTCTGGTGGCACACGGGTGGCATAAAACACCTTTATAGCAGCGCGTCGATGTCGGACACTGCAGAGCCAGACCCGCCCTCACCTCCTTTTGCTTTCAGATCTCATCCTCTGCTCCATGATGGTGTCTTTCTATAATTCATAACACACTGCTCTCTGAGTGTATCTTAGCAGAGTGTCAGCATCTGTGCGCTCCAGCCTGCGGATATTTTTCCTTCTTATAAATTCCTCTGTATTTGACAGGTTACTGGAACCAACACACAGGCAGGTCTCCCGAAATACTGTTTGATAGCCGCTTAAGTGAGTCATTATCGCATTTTTATTGCATCATATTGATGCTTCTCAAGCCCAAAGGAACATTAATGATGTCCCACAGACAGCTGGTAATAGCTAACTGGTACTACAGATACATCACAAGTCTATTTTTAATATCCTTCCAACTGGAAATGATGCTTTCTGCATTAGTTTGGCAATTGGATGAGTATGATAAAGATGGCAACTAACACTGATTTGGGTATGTAATAGGGACGCAACAATACAATTTTTTTCCAAAACAAGTACTTACATTTGAGTACTCACCAATACTGATACCAAATACCTACGACATTGCACATAAAGTTACTTTGAGTGTTTCTTATTTTTATATATTTGAACAACATTCCTATGTTTCTCTTGTACATGGGTGACTGTCACAAGTTTCACTGCAGCGCAAAAACAAATTTAACAAAACCCATAAACTGACATTGAAAAACAGCGCATTGCTGTTAAATTGTATTGGTTTTCTGGTATCTGTAATGCCTGACACTGATTGTATCGGTGCATCTTCAGTATCAATGAACATAATCAGATTCCTCACTACACTTACACTTAAGGCAGAATATAGGATTTATTCAACCAATTCAGACTCAGGTTTATCAACTGAGAAAAACATGTAAGCCTCAAGTTTTGAAATGTTTTGACATTAAACAAATTTAACGTCCTATTAGATCGAAGCATTTTTGAACATATCGCACCATATTGCATTTTTCCTCTACACATTCTAAACCACATGGTTATAGCTAGCACGGTAGTAAGGATGAACCAATGCAAGAGAATAATAAACGCCATTTTTAAATATTCTGAGGGCAGGAGGTAACACAGAACAAAGAGGAGGCAGAATAAGTAGGTTTCCAATAAGAAGCGTGAAGGGGTGTCAGGAGACATGCGAGCTACCATGCCTGCTCCCAGGGGACCGTCTATTTATATGTCTATCTTCTCTAGAACGTCAAATGGTGAGACAATTGAGACTAGAGTTTATGTTTTTAGCTAAATGAGTCTAATCTCACAAACAATAGTCCTGGCAAATATTGTGTTTACTGCGCCACCACCCACCCCCGGTGTCAGCAGCAGCATGAGTTTGACAGAACAATACCGTCCACCGCCAGCTGACAGAGACGTGGGGTGGGACGGCAGTGAGGAGGGGGAGGGAGGATCACAGGATGCTGCAGGAAAGACAAAAACAGCCCAAATACATCTCAAAAGAATCTATGAATCTACATGTGATTAATTCCTCTTTCCTCACGTCATAATCTACCAATGTGTTGTTGCTGCAGATACTAACACCTGCAAAATAATATATGTGAGATGGAAACACAATGATCAAGACAATGCTAACAGACATTTTACATCCATAAAATTTGTCTTAAAGAGCTATAAATGACAGTCACCCAGTCAAGGTTCATTTCTGAATTATTCACAGAATCAGTGAAAAAATCTAACCTTGTCCTCTTACTAGCAAATACAGGTGTGTTTTCTTTATGCAGGTGCTCGAAGAGGCTCAAAGTACATCTTTAGCAAAGGTCTGTTGAATGTTTTATGGACCCATGTATAGTCGACGTTATCAAAAAAATATGCGCGCCCATCTTGGCAACGGAAGTGGGCCGTAATATTGCTCCATCAACACGCACGTGTAAATAAACATTGATCGTAAGAACAAACGTTATGCTTTTCATCAACGCTGTTGTAACTGTGGGCAAAAGTTGAGTCAACTTTTCAATAAAATAAGAAACATAAAATTTATTTATAGTAATGTTATTCGAGCAGTCCCGCAGAAAGTGTTATACAGGAGCTCAGTATTACAGAGGACACACATACCGAATAAGAACTGAATTTTAAAGTGATAGTTGGTTGTCCTCTTGTGAAGACAGTAAAATGCTCATGAGTGGTGATCAAAGATATTATTTTCACATAATAATTTTGCCGGTCAGTGTTGCCACAATATGAGTTACATGAACTGGTTATATCCCATGGACACAGACTTTAAAACAGGCCTAAACAGCCAGCTGCACTTCATCTATATATAACATAGGCTTCTATACAGAGTATTTGATGTCTGCAAACTAACTACCTGCTACTCTGATTCAAATTTCAGGAGTAACTTTGTGTGCCGACATACTCAGAACAATATATAATTACCGTATATTCCGGACTACACAGTGCACCAGAATATTAGAGTGCTTGAAGGTAAATAAAAGGCCTGTGATTTCATCGATTTAATGTGACAATGCTCAATAATTTTAAGCATGATGCTCTTCAGCCTTGCAGGGCTCAGACCACGAGAAAAAAGCTTATAGTCCAGAAATTACGGTATATAGTACTCCACATCAAACCCGGTGTCAATTCTTTCTCCAGCTCCTCAGTTTCCATAACATCTGACTTGAGGTCATCTTTTTAAACTCATTCTCATAGCATGGACACCAACATTTTAAGGAGGAGTTACTGGGTCTACGTGCCTTGCCTGTGCACCATTTCTCAACTTCCCAAATGCTTCAGTTTTGCAAGTGTGAAAGGTTTTCTTAATCACAACAAGAAGCAGAACATCTCCTGACATTCAATAGCTCTGGTTTGTTTGCCTCTCACAGATAATTGCACTAATGGCTGCTTCTCTGAGTGGTTAACTCCTTTTCTAGCTCATGTTCAGATCCTAAAGGAGAGATTAGAGCGAGAAGAAGAAGTGAGGCGAAGTGATTTGAGAAGGATATTTCCTGCATCCCGGTGCCAAGAATTGGCAGAGGGCAGACGCTATTACAGATTTACCTTGAGTGAATTCGGGACAGACGATACCCTCCCAACGACGGTACGCTACAAGCACAGAAGAATTGCTGATGTCACCCTGAACACACACACACACACACACGGAATACTGCAGCAACACGTCTCCCTCACTTGTTGCGTCAATAGAGGAAGGATTTATCAGACATCCCAGAGTCAATGTCACGCCCCTCCACCGCTTCCCCTCAAAGATTCCATCAATCAACGTGAAAAAGTTTCCCTTGAATCATTTGCAGTGTTTAATGAATGTGGGGCTTCTATCTGAAATCATTTATGGATGCATTAGTGCGACAAACTCCCCCAGCGGCCTTAGCCACATTAAGCTATCGCTGGGCAGATTCTCATCTTCCGTATAGTGCTTTATTTTGTCCTTGACCACCGCTCAACTGAGACGCTCAGGAGTATAGAGAAGTTGTAGCTCCACATCGCATTGTTTTGATGGTGCTTGGGCTGGAGACATTGGTGGTAGGCACATCACATAAGAGAGGTTTGAGATGCGGGGGAGCAGAGGTACCCAGACCTGTGAGCACTTTTCATCCAACAAGGAGAAGGTAAAGTAGCTTGAAGTAGCTCAATAGTACATCAGTATTTAATCGCAACACTAACAGACAAATGAGTCAAATAAATGAGTTAATGCTCCTCACTTAGTCAACAATAGTCTTTGCTTCAGAAAAACCGAGATGGTTTTGACACCACATCATCTTCCCTAGTCCAACCAAACCAGATTTCAACATCAGTCCTTTAAGAGCAGGGGGGAATAAAACCACAGAAGATCGATTAGTCACTTCAGCGACTCCTCGATCAAAATTATTGATCACTTGATGGAAATAAATCATACTTCGCCTTTCTCTAGGCAGATGAATCAATGCTGTCGTAGCACTGGTGAAGTGTTTGGACGGCGTTTGTAATACAATGGCATTTCATCAATAGTCAGCAGGCTAGAAAATTGTAATGATAATAATCTGTCCTCTTTTTCAAGACAAAATATTCGCAGTCAATGCTAAATGCTAAAGCTAGAATAGCACACTATGAAAAATCAAAGCTCCACCAATAAAGAATCCTCTAAAGAACTAAGATTAATTCGCTGACTGGGAATTAAACCCAGGCCACAGTGGTGACAGTGCCACCATGGAGACCTCTAAAGTGGGTATATCTTACGTACTGAACGCTAGACTTGATGGTTACAAAATGATTGGATTACTCAAAAAAAAAAAAAGAAATTTGATCCTACTCTGAAATTAAACTGCAGGTATAAATCAAGTTTGAGATGTTAATACTTCCACTGAAGTTTGAATTTCCAGTTGATTTTGGAGCCCACTTTTCCTTGACATGAACAGTGCTTTGCAGATGCCAACTATTTCCTGAGGCCATAGCACTAATGAGGGAACACAAACTGTAAATCATACCGAAGTCCTTCTTCTGGATTCTGAGCAGATAATCATAAATGTTACTGTGCTCATCGCCTTATTCCTGGTAAGTGTATCACAGCATGTATTTCTGATCCTTCTTTATTCACGGACTTCACAAGCTGTTCAATTCACTGCTCAAAAAACAATTCAACAATTACTTATTTATAGCCAACTTCACAACAATGCAGCCAGATAAAAAAAAAAAAAAAGAAACACTGTTGAGTGTTTCCATTTTCATCTCGACAAGAAACTAACTATATGTGACCACCAGAGGTCACCTTTGATGTTAACAAGGTCGTGATATTGACTCGTTGTGGCAGGTGGCTAACCTTTGACTGATGAGAACACACACAGCAAATGTCATTAAGACAAACACACACATTCTTCACAACAACACAGCTCCACCAAACAACATCCATGAGATGGTTTGTATTTTCCCCATCAAGTCGGCCCCACAGTGAGTGTGTGACTGATTTGAAGACAATATTGATCAGCCCTAGGTGTGTGTGTGCGTGTGTGTGTAGTCTGCATGTGTGTGTCAAATACCACATCTTAACTTTGTCCTTGCGGAATGACGCCAGGCGCACATGAACATAAACCGCAGGGTGTGACTGCACCTCCCTCGCCTGACTTTACACACGCACATACTTAATGCATCAAAAAATAAGTTCACTCACGTCGCGGAAACACAAGTCACACTCTTTTTTTGTCCTTTTGAGGAAATAAAATGTCTGCTTCAGTTGGATTGATGCAGAAGAGTGATTCCTCACACGTCACACACATGAAACACTGACACACACACACAAAGAGGCAGCCTCCTGCCAAACTGAGGGAAACCTGAACATATGGCTCATCATCATAAGACAAACAACCTGAGTGTGTGGCTCAGTGTGTTCATGTTACATTCATTTCTGTGTCGTTCTGTTGTGTGTTGGAGAGAAAGTATGTGCTTCTGGTGTTCACGCTTGCCTTGCATGTGTTGGGTGAAACTACACTGAACAAGTTTGTGTGCATACTGTTTAAGTTATGTAACGTATGTCGGTATGATATGTGTGTGTGTTACTGTACGTCAAGTTTAGCCATTGCCAGTTTGTGCCCTTAAGAATCATTTTTCAGTGTATTTAATATGGACCACTGGCATCCAAGAACGTTTCCTAATGTCACCTTGCTGTAAAATTCGAATGAGAATATATTTATTGATCAACATTGTCCATGATTTTGACATCAGTCATCATAAAATCCATGCAATATTGTCATCCTCATCTGCAAACTGTATAAAATATTTTGTGTAGTCTATCGCATATTCCCAACGCAGGCAACAACAGTGGGATCACGTTGTCCCACACAGGCGCACACACAGACACGCACTGGCTCCTCTGTCTATCCACTAAATCTTATTCATTCTCTCTTCTCATATTCTCTCATCATCCATCACTCACCCTCTGACCCCCCCTATCCTCGGTATCCCCATTGGGACCGACCCCCCAACACCCGCACCAACGCTCGCCATGTGCACGTATGCAGCATCACAACAAAAGAGAGCCTCCTAGACCGCTCCGGATGATTCACCCATCTCCTCATGACATTGTCTCTACCTTTTTCTTTACTTCACGTGAACGCTTCCTCGCCTTCTTCTTCTTCTCCTCCTCTTCAGCAGCATTAAGGTTCTCGTCAGCCTTTTTCTTGAGTTGTGAGGCAGCGTGCGCCATGCTGCCCCCGCTCTAATTAATCCTCACAGGTGGGAATTGAAGGCTCTTCTTTCCACACACTAGTTCTCCTCCTCTTATTGTTCCCGTTGTCAACAGAGCTCGCTGGTGTGACCGAGTCAGACAGTGTGAAGGGATTCTATGAAAACTGCCCTCCAGCTTTTGTTCCTCCTCTCTGTCAGCATGCAGACAGAAACATCAGCTCTGGATGGAAGCGAGACGCTCCTGTGGGTCACTACTGTAGGAACGAGACCATCACACCATTTATAAAAATATCCCCATTAGGCACTTCCATTGTCAGAGTTGTCCTCCTCAACACAACAGTCTTGGGTGGACCAGGAATGAAAGGGGCTCTTCTCCAGCCTCTACCCAGACATCACATCACTCTGCTGGGCTGAAGAAAACGGTCCCGTCCCCTGCTTCACTGGTTCCCGGCGCGTGCTGACTTCACCTGACCAACGAGCCATCCTTTAAGTCCACAACGTCTTGCCGGGACATATGAACAGGAGGGAAATGACAGGAAAGGAGAAGGAGAGAGAAGGAGAAGGAGGAGGAGGGAGAACTGGAGGTGGAGAAGGAGGAGGGGGAATGCCAGAGTAAGCGGGGGCAGCTGGGACACAGAGAGTGGGAGAGGGGGAGTCATCTCCATGGATGACAACAGCTTAGTACCAGCCAGTTACGGCAAAAAGATAACACTTTGAATGGTTTGAAGGCACACAAACATGCGCACATAAATCCTTGGCCACAAACCCCAACCTCTTTTGTGATCCACCTCTTTGGACACAACACTAGCTAGAGGGAGAAGTATGAAGGGGATCCAGCATACCATCTTTTACATGAGTCTCCACACTCTGCTGATGAAATTAGCGTATGCATCTTCCTAAATGACAGAGGCGGTCTTGTGTACATGTATAATTTAGAATATATTGAGATCCAGAGAGAGAGAGAAGAGTAACACCTAGAAGGGATTCCTGCCTGATTCCAACACAATTAGCTGCTTTCAAGGAAGAAAAGCCTCCAGGATTACAATAATGAGGAGCCAAAAAACATAATCCTGCTGCCTGAGGCCATAAAACCCGACACTACAGAGATGATTAAACTATTTGGAATATTCTCAGAAAACCCTCAGATATTGAAATGGTAGGCAGCTGTGTATGTGCATGAATTATTTAGGTTTGCCTCCGCATGCCAGTGTGTGTGTGATGGTGCTGCGAGCTCAGCGCCAGACTGCAGCCTCCGAATATTAACATGAGCAACGCTGTGACTCATGTGACAGCAATACACGTGGCTGATTGGTCGATCGGGTTTAAACAGAGATAGGCTGTTACGGAAGGCAGGTCTTTCTCACCATGCACAGTAACAGAGAGCACGATCACATGCATAGCACCATGCTATAGAAGTGACAACCACTGCAGCTGCTTTAAAAAAAACATTTACTTTAAAAATATATATAATTTTCTGCTCACAAGCTTTCGTGCAAAATCAGTATATTGGATTTCACTTGTCATTCACTGTACTGATTTTTCTTCTCAAGTTTCTTTAAGGTCAAACAGATTGGTTGAGTGTTGTAAATACAACAAGTCAAGTGTGGCGGACGAGGACAGTCAGGTAGTGGTGAGGCATACTGTCAGAATGTAAGCGGGATTCAAGGTGAGAGTAGAGACACATCAGGGCTTAGCTCCTCTTGCTTGCTATGGTGACTCTACATGGGCCTCCACGGTTGTTGTTGTGGTGAGAGGTGGAGGTATGAGCAGCAGAGAAGAGGAATATAGGTCAGAAGGAGAAAGCTGGTGATAGCTATGATATATGGTTTAGGGAGTGTAGTTCTGACACAAAGATAACAAAGTTAGAATTGAGGATGCTCAGGATTTCATTGAGAGCGACTAGGAAGGACAACATTGAGTATATCAGAGGGACAGCTCTTGTAGAAGTTTGGAGACAAAGGGAGGGAGGCCAAACTCAGGTGGTTTGCATACATGGAGAGCAAAAACAGGGAACATATTAGATGAAGAAAGGAAAGTTTCCAGGTAAAGAAGACAATGTGCTTCATGGATTAATGAGGACAAATAGAGGATAATGTGTGACAGAGAATGATCAAGATGTTCAACATGCATAAAAACAACTATAATCACCATCATCACCTAAATTTGACTTAAGATGCGACTGTCTTTAAATACAGTTATAGAGCTGGAATATCACAAGTGTATCCCGTACTTACAGTAGAACATGAATACAATCAGGCAGCAGAATATTTTCATCTAACGTGGTGCAAACGTCCAAGTCGCAGCTCTCTAATAAATCACCAGTCAGAGAGCGACTTCGACTGGGATTTGGTGAATTAAGCCGCCATTATCGCTGCCTGTAAGAGGAGCTTATAAATTAAACGCACAAGGCCTTGAAGTCCAGGACTCAGATTAACAGCAGGTGATTCCTCTGAACACGGATCAAAAATGTCCAACAAAAGATGAGGTTCAGGAATCAGACTTGATATTCATTCAAGCCAACAAAGATAACTGAACATGGCTTTCACTGAAATCAAATGATGATCTTACCATGAGGGATACATTCACTGCATGACTCTTTTGCGATTACCTGTCAACCATTTTGGGGATGGGAAATTCAATTTCAAGCAGCACTACATAAGTGAGGGACCATTGCAAAAAATGGAAATCACAAAACTCTGTCAAAAAAATATAATGATTTGTGATTTTATATAAGATAATAAGAAAACAGGGATTAAATAATTTTTCTTCATCTTAATTTTTCGGACGGATTTTATAATACGAATGAATATGAAAAAATAGAAATCATGAATAGGAGAACTGAAACTTGACAGCGTCAGAAACCAAAACATACCCGCAGTGTGAGACTGACCTCGTGCGGGCAGGAAAAATATCGGCCGCGTTCATCCAGTCATCAAATCCAATTGTATGGATACACAATGCAATAGCAGCTAAGACCGGGAAAATGTTTTCATGTGCAAATTTGAAACAACCGTTCTATTGTGTCTGTCTACCTCTAGTGGCTAAGCCGCGGTCACACAGCCCTTCGCCGCACGTCTCAGTCAACAGAGCAATAACGTGAAAATAACATTTAATTAAACGACGACGTACGTCAGATCTTCAATACAGACAGAAACCATCCATGAGAAAGGTTCTGTGGTCATTTTTAAAAATGAGCTGACGTCTTGCTGTTTATTTTTTGGACACTTGGTGGCGGTATTACATCGAATAAAAGGGAAATAGAAATTCAGTGAATCAACAAAACTAACGTGTATGAGAGTGTAGGCTTAAAATATCATCATAATAGAAAACGTAAATGAAGTTCTCGGAAGAAAAATATGGTTTCTATGAGATGCCCACTTTGATTACATGTTCATGATTTCGGATTTCTCCAGTGTTCCAGTCATAAAGCAGACATGAAACATCATGTGAGCTGTCAATCAACTCTGTCTGCGTGAAAACTCACAGGGTGACTCAGATGTGGCAAAATGAAACATTGCAAATTTTGTGCTATTCGCACCAGCTCGGCTACAAACAAACAGCCTGATCTGCCCTCAAAACCCTCCGACATGATTATTGTCAAAAAGCAACGGCATTTTATTTTATTAAGACAGGAGACTGTACCAACACAAAACCAAACATCAATGTATTTATTTTCTGTATTCAGTTCTTCTTATTCATTTCTAAGAAGCAAAAGTAGTTCAATGAGTTGACAGATATGAAAACATCTTTCCAAACACACATTTTGATGTTCTTTACCTGATATAAATAGAGGATATATTTGGCGAGAGAATGACTGTTACGGAAAAAAGATTTCCAGTGAAAATATTTGAAATAATACTATAATAAATAATAGTAACAATGCTGTATTTTAGAATGTTACTTTACACCACAATGAGAGTGAGAAAACAGAAGTGTATGCGTCTCTTATATCTCCATAAATAGATGGAACCGTGAAGCTGCCCGGATCTCTCAGTACTTTTCCCTCACTCCCAAAACACCTGACCGTGTCCTCCACAGTGACAAAGCATCACTCAGATACGGGAGGCCCTTCACTGTAAATAGCACCGATAAGAGCGCGAATAATGCAATAACTCTGCTGTGTTCCTGAGTGTCCAGAGAAGCTTGCAGGGACAGTCAGACCGATGAGATCATATTTAAAATAATGGAAAAGGGGGTGTGACCGCCTCATAAAAAAGACAAATGTCCATTAACAGCAAATATGACTTTATGTGGTTACACAGCAACGGCACAGGCAGGAGGCTCTTAAGAGCTTTCTCAAATGTCCAAGTAGAGTTGTAATTCCATTTCCCTTTCTTGCGTTTTACCAGGATTCACCAGGAGGGGGCAGAGGGAAGCAAGTGCAGTTATCAGTTATCAGTAGACAACAGATAATCTACATTAATTCATTGATTTTCCAGAACATGAAGCTAAGTACTGCTTCAGTGCAGTAGTTTAAAAGATACGTCATTGTTGGCACAGCGGTGTTTGACAAAATGAAACTTAAAAATAAAATGGTGACTGTGAAATGAGTGAGTGGTTGTCTGTCTGCAGGCATCCCATAATATATCGGGGATCTGCCCAGGGTGTCAGCCGTCTCTCCCCTGTGACCCCATTGGGAGTGTGAGTGCAAGAAATTGAATGAAAGCATCAACAGATAACAGCCTGCTCCCATTATGGCCCCAGCATTGGCTTTCATTAGGAACGGTACTTCTCAGGTCATAAAGTATTTGCGATGGTAATGTATAAAACATGATCTCAACCCATCACAGTTATTCAGGACAACAGAAACATCAACAAGGCAGACTGCTGTAGACAGTAACTAAAGTCGACATCCCCTGCACTAGTGCACCAGATTGATGTTGAAGGGTGAAATGAGGACCACACTCATTCGAAAACAGTTTAATTCCATCCACTTGCCAACAAGGTACAGTCAATTAAATATTTTAGCGTGTTTTTTTTTTTAAATAAACAAATGAAATATAGCAGTCTAAACATCAGCAGTCTGACTGATGCCTGGTGGCCTATTTGTTTATTTCTGATCATGATTCCCTGGTTGTCTGTCTGTCTGTTTCAGGTCAAGTCCCGTCTCCTGCTGGCACTCTGCCACCTGTCTCCACGGCAACAGAAAACATGAGCCACAAATAGAAGTGAGTCCCTTCGCAGTGCTTTCTGACATGCTTTCACATCCCTCCTTGTAGTTTCAAATTAAGTAGAAGTGTTTTAACTAACAAAAAAGAAAATCATTCATTTTTTTCATTCACATATCTTATCTTATTGTAAGATTATAGCACAACTTGTGAACATTGTACATGTGCTATGTGACCCAGTGTAATAACTGTAATTAATAACCACCCAGAGGATAGTTTCATTAAAAAAATGTGTAAAACAAAAAAATACAAGAAAGCTTCAGACTCAATGAATGAACAATTTTGTCTGACTGAACGTCACATAATCACTAATCAAACCTTTTTATCATTTATTGGAACTACAATACTGGTTTCTCAGCCAGGAGAAATGTCGCAGGTGAGAAAAATGTCTGAAAAACATCAAGAATCAAAAGTATTGGCAACAAAAGCTGATCTCAGTGGGACTAACAAAATCGTATACGTGGAACATTTTCATTTTTTACTAAACACTGGACTATTACAATTTAAAGAGTGGAAATCGATCATATGTCAATAAGAGTCTCCATGTTCGCTTTGAGTTCAATCAAACCCCGCCCACGACCTCAACATCACTTCTGTCAGATCAATTTCTTACACATCTTTCCTTTAATTCAGGCTCATAATTCAGGACAGAATGAAGAATCACTCCAGGCTCAACAATACAAACTTCCAGAAGGATTGTGGGAAATTACTCTGGATATGAACGCCACATTACACTTTGATCTGGTCGTCTTCAGAGAGCGCCTGCAGATTCACCCGTCAGGCCGGTGGCGTGGGTGCGCCTTAAATGTGAACTCTAATCTCTGTGGAGCCATAATCCCCACCACCTCCCGACATTTGAGAGGTTAATTAGACATGAACTTTCCATTATAGACACTGATGCTCCACGTAATCCACGTTCGCACGCATGAGACCTGAACTTTCCATGCAAGAAGACGCATGCGCACACACACACAGGTTTGTCGCACCATCTTTCTGGGGTCCGCTGACTGCCATAATGCTTTCAGTAGCTTCTCATCCTTAACTTGACTACCCGAGACAAGTGGCTAACCTTAAACCGTGCTCTAAACTGGTGATTCTTAATCATATGGTTGAGGCCCATGCTTGGGCCGGGGGCGCCCCCTTGAAGGCCGCTTAAAGTTTTTTTGTTTTACACCTCTGGGCCATGAGACACTTGCCACAAATGGTGGCAGTAGTGTGTCACTGAATCGACATGACGGCTGCAAATTAGGGATAATTACCAACTATGGAGAAGTTCTTAAAACAAAAAAATGTGATGGCGCCTCCAACAGTAAATACTGTTCATGAAAGCACCTTGGAGCGTTTTTTTAAATTAAAATTAATTAGAAAATTTTATGGCAATACTTTCATTTACACTTTATCTTCTTCATAGTTTATTTAGAGAAAGAAAATATTTTATTTTATTTAGACGTTTTATTACATATACAAGTACATTATTCAGAATTTGATTCATGATGTACAGTTTTTCCAATTTTCTTAATAGTTTGCATCAAGTGTATTTTTTTTCTCTTTTTTCTGCAGTAAATTTGATGAACATGGCTTGCAACTGCTTCTGCTGCTTGGACTTTTCGATGACTAATATCTTGCAGCACTGATCACACCTGTTTCATGTCATTTCACTATGTTTTAGTTTGTTTACATGTGTGGTCATTGAACACAAATCAGTAATTCAGAAATCAGTGATCACAGTAATGAATCAGTTTTATTCCTTGAATGGGTCCCAGATGATTCACCTCCAAAAGAGTCAGAAAAAAGCATTAAACCCGGTTTTATTTTCACAATCTGAAGTATTCCCTTCTCAATGTCTCACTCTTTTCTTCACCGACTCGCCTCTTCTGACCTTACCTGATGGTATACCAGTCCTCACGCATCTTCTTTCACACCTTCTAATTCCCCCAGACACTGCATTTCCAGCTGCCACCAGCTCTCTTTTCCTGACATCTCTGCCCACCTCTGTTAAATTCCATCACCCCATGCTTCCCCCGATCCCATACTTTTTCTCCTGAGCCCCAACATTGCAGAGTGGTCTCAGCAGGCAGACTGGGTCTCTACCTTGGAAGAGGCTACGGAACAAACCCAGGACTTCCAGGATAAGAAATTTTGCATATACCACTCGAAGAGCTGGAGGTGTTTTCTGAGGTGGACATCCGAATCTCTTTGCAAAGACTGCTGCTCCGTGACACAACCTACCTCTACATTTTGGCTCAAGCTCTGTGTAGATCCTGGCAGAAACTACAGTAGGTTTCTTTATTAATAAAAACACATCTTGCTCCAACAATTCCTCAACTTCTTTCCGAGCATGCTTTCAAGAAGTCAACGTGGTTGGTCAAAGGTTGAGGCCGGAGTGGTGACATGGGCGGGGCCACTCAAATGTACTGGCCAATGGCATAGACGGCCATATCAAATATGAACCACCTGCGAACTGCAGTGAATTCATTTAACTCTGGAATGCATGAATTGTTTTACTTCATCTTTAACATGAATGCCCTGTCCTGATGGTACAGTAAATACGTGATGATATTTTTCATCAATATTAGCGCTGTAAACGCTGGTGATACATTCTTGAAAACCAGAATCGAGAAAGGGGGTTTGGGTATTACCAATGCAGTCAGACGGTGGTCTGATTAAGGTAATGTGAGTGTAACCATGGCAATGGAAGCATGCCAAAGATGACGTAATGTGTTAAGAGTGAGCGTCCTCCACGTCTTCATCTATGTCTGCGCAACAGTCTTGTTCTCTACTGCGCTGCTTCTCAGCGGCTCCTGTTAGCCCGGTGTTGGAGGAGGTCAGCTCGTCTAACAGTTCACCTCAAAATCATTTTAATTTTCAGATTGCTATCGTAGTTGTGTTGCAATCTATAGCTGACATTCTGCCAATTTTCCTCCCAAGCGGGACCCTTCAGTTGCTTACTCAGTGGCTCTCGCATTAAGCTAATTCAGTAATGTTCTCTCTTTGATGACAGTTTGGCACAAAGAAAAACCAGAGGAAGCTTTTTCCTCGCAGGAACATGAATCAGCAGAGTGATTTATTGCATTAATACCTGCAGCACTGAATCTGCAAATTGAATACGCTCGGGGGCAGGTTTCTACGATACAAAATGCCATACATTATTGACCAGTCCACACCTTAAGTCTAAATGATGTACGTTTCAGTGGCTTCAGTCAAAAGCAAACATCTATGGTGACATTGTTTTGATTGCACAATTTTATGGGGATTGTCCACAAGTCAGGTCTTTATTTTCTTGCACTACATTTATTTTATTTTATTTTTTTATTTTTTTTAATGTAGTGAAAGTTGTGATCATTTAAGCTTCTAGAACTACATGGCAGGAAATATGGACCTTTTTAGCCTACGTCTTAGCCTAAAAAAAGCTAAGCAGTGGTTAATCAACGATGTATGTACGTATATTCGCAAAAAGCAAATAACAAAAAAAAAAAAGTATGTACATGCTAAATAAAAAATGACGGTAAAATAGATCTCGCCATGTTTGTTTACGTCCGCCCAGAATCATTTTCCGAGTGTCAGTGCACTGTACTAGCGAGATTAGCTTTGTAGTTCCATCTACTATACATTTCAGTAATATGACGCGAAAAATAAGACTCAAGTGACTGGTCGAATTTGGTCGAAAATCACGACTCTCACAACTCACAGGGATTGGTAGAAATTGTGTGATACTGATCACAACATCTCGATCAGATCTTTGTTTCACACTTCAGAGTAGGATAAGGAGATGTTTCATCTTGCTAACACAGTAGATGAACATAACGCGGAAAAGCATATCAGAGACCTGTGAACATCTTGGATCCCCCAGCCATTTGATTATTATTGAATATACTATTTCATTTTTGCCTTTCAGCACCATGGCGGCATGTTTTTTTAAATGTTTTTTTAATGTTGATCTACTAACAAAATTTAGAGACACTGCCTGCACTAATTGGCAGTGAAACAACATACATACAGCAACATAGCTATTTCAATGAGAAAAAGATTGAAGGAAAGGCAAGCACATACAAACACACAAGACTTGCAAAAGCAGCTTCTGAAAGAAAACAGAAAATTAATCCAGTGTACATACAAAATATAAGTTTGTACTCGTAGTAGGTAATTTCATCTTTAAATTGATTTTAAAAATGCTACCACATTTAATACTTTCTTAATTTGAATTCATCATGAAGATTTTAACGTGTAAAACATTAAAATCTTATTATCCCGACTCTATTTCCACACTTGGACTGAATATTTGGCAAAAACCTGGAGGAGCAGATGCACTGCATCAGGTAAAGAGCATATTTCTTCTAAAGTTGACTTAACATAAGCGAACGCCTGCAGCTCCTGCTCCCGCTCATCTGCTGACTAATGCTAACGTGGCAACAACATTTGGAAATGAACCCTGAAGTTCAGGCCAATAATCAGTTGGCAGCGCATCCGTGCTTCTCTAAATCCTCTCACCTGATCGACTCCCGGACACGGAGTGACGTGATCGTACAGGATGAGAACAGACAAGGGCCGAGAGCGGATCTTCTAGCAGATCTCTGCCTGGTTGCTGCGACGTGACACAGAGCCAAGCGCAGCACTCGACTGCATCAGCAAAAACACAATATGTTGGTGAGAAGAACACGCAGTGGCAAGTCCACAGTCCAAACATCATCGAATCCATGAGAATGTTCATAAGGAAAACCCATACAAAGGAAGGCACAACTCTCTGCAGACAAGCTCGCCATGACATCTGATGTTCATTTAACAGCAACAACACCAGTACATGTTCAGCGTGGCATTGGGCCAGTTCTGCGTGAACCGTTGCAGTGAGATGCCGTGGGCAACTTGTCGGGATGTCTTCTGGATGCCGCTCTAGTGATTTGTCTCCTGGGAATGACCCAGGACATGCAGAAGCAATTTAATCTCACAGGTGGTATTGGAATGCCTCAGGATTCCACCTGTATGGGAGGAGCAAGTGGGGATGGGATGAGGAAAGTTTGGGTCTCATAGAGGTGAAAAATGGATGGATGGATGGAGTCGATGGTACTCTAGAAGCAGCAAAACTGCCTGTAGGCTACCCAACGTCTGGTGCCCACTCCCTTCTATCAGGGAGAGACTCTATCCCCCAGCATCCCATATCCTGACAGCAGAGGAAGTAGTAGTTGGTACATGCATTAAAGGCATCTATCACCAAAGCAGAGGTTTAGAAAATGTGTCAATACTTTTACCCACCTTTACTTGTATGTATACAGATACAGATATCAGTGTAGCATTTTTATAGAGCACTCAAACATGACTCACATCAACAAGACCAACAGTCCATCATGTCACTCATCATGATTCACGCTCTACCAGGAAGACAGCAGTGGAGGAGTGTGGAGTTACAAGGATCCCGAGCAGCCAGCGGAATTTTAGAACCAGCATCTCATCAATTTACATTTCAATTTCACTTCCTCCTCCTGGGTCAACCTGGCACCAGCAGGAGAACCCAGGCCAGGTCCATGAATGGCTTGTAGTAATTGCTCTCATGTTTCCCTGTTAAATATCTGCGGGGGAGGGAGCCTGATCTTGATATGGGTTCTTGAACTTGGAATCCCTTCTCCCCCGTAACTTCATCTACGACTTATGTCATGAGAGACTCTGGCTAAAATCTGAAAAGTGGACTTGACATGTGGTCACAGTTGCACAGTACTTACAGTACAACTCTGAATCCTTCTAGGCGCTATCATTAAGACCCTTCTTCAATTGAGCTACTTTGAGTCTCTGGATGAGTATGTTCCTAACCTATGCGGTCATAAAATATACTGAAGCTTGTTCATTCGCTTGTGGCACTGACTCAGCGACTTCAGGGAGAATAGGAAGAACAATGCACCAGGAAGTGTAAGACTGCATTTCTGTCTACACTCTTGATTCTATGACGGCAGTGACATTGCGAACAGACACCACTTAACAGTGAACTTAGAGCCAGTTTCTGGCAGAGAATTATTAATTACATCCCATAATATCCTTCCATCTTTAACAGCCATGTAAACAAACATCAGTCACTTTACGATAATCTGATCAATTCTTAACATGATATCACGCCAGTATTCCTGCTGGAATGAAGATTAAATTAGAGAATAGGATAACAACAAGGAAGAATCAAACAGTACCATGTGATCAAATGTCAACCTTCTGACTCCCAAAACAACTGAATAATTCATGCCACACCACAGTTTTGGAGCTACTTCATGTACATTGAAAGCACTGAAAGTATTGACATTGAAGAGGGTGTGGGTTGAAAATGATTGAACGTGGGCAGCCGCGTTACATAAGCCAGCGTCCATTTCTCCTCCGAAAAACAGCACAAATACGCAGCTGAGATGTCCAGATGGGATGTTGAAGTGGAGCCGAACACCAGAATAATCATTAGCTGAGGGGTTATTTTGGTTCATATCGACAGTGTGCCATGCAATGTTCAGCTTCCAGAAATGAGTGCTGAAGTAATGAACCCTGTGAGAGCAGATTATCGAAGGAGAGACTGTTCACTTCAACATTTGCTGAGGAGTATCTCATCACGCCAGTTGTCTACAGTTGAATAAAGGTTACATGGCTTGGACCAAGATACTTGAAGTCGTCTACTGTCTCCCCCCCACGGGGGCCTGCTCATTTTCTTGGTCTGAGATTGACTTTCTCTGGATGCAGATAAACAAAATTTGGCCGAAGAGATCAACTGTCAGAGTCCACTCCTTATGTGTTACTAGATCCAATGAGCTTCAGACCTATTAAGCTTCAGTTACACAGCCGACATGGAAGATGCATACTGAGCATAGCAAGCGTCTGGTAACATCACAGTTGCTTTCCCTCCACTTCAGTGGCGAAACATTAAGTAAATATTCCATATTTTCAGAAGACCAGCAAAATTAGGATCCTTACAGTAGCTTAAGGTACTGGGTACTCATTAGCAATTTGAGCATATTAGCAGATAGACAGTTAGCACATTTGCTATCAAGTCAATGTTCACGTACACTTCCCCTATTAACTGGGAAGTTGAAAGTGTTAGCAAACGGTGGACAAAGCACTGTAGCATTGGCGCTCTGTAATGGCAGCTCACTACAGCAGTTTAAGAAACATTATCACGTGGGCGATACACCAGATTAGTTAGCTATGCATTCAGTAAATCACATTCAGCATTTATCTGTGTTGACTAGTGATTTGAATTGGTTGCCTCTGTTCCAAATGAAATAGCTCATTTTTGGCAATTATACGATGTATTGATGTATTTGGGCACAGCAATAATAATAAAAGAACATCAGTGGTTCAACAGTAAATAAGGACTCCAAATCTGTGTGAGGAATTTATGTGTCGATATAAACTTGCAGTTGTCAAATACAGCAGTCTAAGAACATCAATTAATATTCCCACTCGGCTCACTAAAGACTCAAAGTACTAAAGAGTGAATACTCATCAGGAGCTTTTTCTACTGTTGTTGACAGATTAGCCAAAAAAGATGGGATTCTTCCACGACAGCTCTGAAGTGTCTTCCTCACTTCCTGCTTCTCCCGCTGGGTCTTGGTCGTCATAGCAACATCCATTAACACCCCTGCTAAGCTCCCCTGCTTTGTCGTCCTCCTCCATCCAAAAGCCCAAAACACAGAGCATATTCTCAATAATGCTTCATTATTATTGCTCCAAGTGGCTTCACCTGAACTAACGCTACCCAGACCAGACAGGCACATAGACATGATGTGGCCACTACAATCGGGAAAAAAAATCTTGCATAGCTGGGATGAAGAATGTAATAATTTAACAGAAGAACATATGTTTATTTAAAGGAATTTAGTATGAAGTGGTCTAGGAGTGACCATTTTGCTTTGCCAGTAGTCGGTCAAACTCAATTTCTAGTCAGACCTGGACACCAGGGAAGCCCTTTGTCATCCAATCTGTACAACATGGACAGAATTTATGTGATCCTGATAGCAGTGGTGGTCTCTACCTTTGTCTTGGGGTTCTGCTCATGACTGAGGAGAAGATGAAGAGATGAGAGGGACAGACGGAGCGTCATTATCATTGAGCAACACCCAAGAGATTTGGGCAGTGACCTCAAGAACAATATCTGAGACACATTACGAGTTTTCTCCACAAGGTGCCTGGACTTCCCTTGGAGAGGAAGTGAGGAGTCTCAGTCAAATAGAGTTTAGGAGCCAGTGGGCACAGACCAACAGGCAGTATAGGTGCGTGGCCCTTGCCCCCCTACGCTGTAATGCACCGTTGTGCGCCTCTACTACCTTAGCAACCATGCTAGCGGTTGCTAATGTGCTGGTAAGGTCGTCTCCTTCAACCAACAAATCAGATCTTATGAAAACTAATGATCAAAAAGACCTGAGTGGAGGAAGTGGAAGACAAATCGACACCTCGGCAGGCCATAGTCGCCGCGAGCTGATACCAGGTTTGTTATGTGTTCACAGAAGACATCGGCTAAGAGGAGGAACACACATGCTGCATCAGGTTACACACACGACTTTTTGGTTAGTAGACGTCATCAGACCATGATTAGTCTAACAGTTTGTTTACTTCCACAGCGTAGCTGAAGCTCGTGCAGCCGCACATCACCCAGTCCGGTGGTAGTCCAGCTACTCGGCTACATGCAGGCTTATTAGTCGCGCTGTTGTCCACATTATCCAGGTCATGTAGTCCGACTAAGAAAAATTCAAATTTCTCTTCAATAGTAGAACTTTACGCATCTAATTCAGTTTTGCATTTGTTAGCAATTGCTATGTATAACTGCTTTAATAAAAAGAGATATATGGGAAGGAGCCCTTCTATTTTCAAATCAGGAGAACACAGTAGTGGTGGCTTCGCCATCTTTTAGGATGCTTTCCAGGTACAGTCCCTGTGTTGGCCTGGAAATATTTCAGTTGTAGTAGGTTTGGGCAAATGAATGAAAAAGAAAATAATTCTTTGTTTTTCGATTTAGATTTATAAAACAACAACAATATTTTACCTCAAAGACATTATATTGATGTGCAACATACGTGTAAATGTGTATACATTTACAGATGTATATATAGCTACACAAACATTTTGCTAAGTCCCTACGACTGTTTCCCATCCTCTCTCTGAATTAATCATCCCATTTTTTTATCTTCCTCTCTGCACCTTAGTCCTCCCCACATCTCTTGACTGTCTCTCTTCTTACAGATCAGACACAACAGTCATCCCTCATCAGTCCAGGTGATGCCTCAGCAACACTCTCCGGACACATCCCCGCACACCTTATCTTTTTCCTCACTTTCTCCTTCCCCTTCTCCTCTTATTGTCTCCTTACAAAGAAAAGTGATCGATCAAGACACCAAGTGCACACCCCAGGAACACTGAACACAAGCACAAATGACACAATAGCCTGCTATTCTTGCACACTGAAGCACCTGTTGCATGCTTCTAAAAGAGAATATGTTCCTGTGTGTGAGACAATTCAAAACAGCTGAGTTAGCATACAGAAGCGTGAATTTTGCAGAATCCATGACGTTAGCATTTTACCGCTTCGCCAAGATACACAAACAAAATGCAAGAGTAAGCAAAGGCAACATAATGATCAATAAACTCGAGGCCAGAACTTGCTGTCGACGTCACCTCCTAGAGGTCAGCGGTCGGTGTTCATGTAGTGCGCATTGAGGGCGTTCCTCAAGTTGCACATAAACTTAAAATCTATAAACCTGTTCCATAACATTATGACCACTCGCCTACTGCCAATGAACCTCTGACCTCATGGCACCACTGTGCAGTGGTCAGTACCTAATGAAAATGGTCAGAAGTGATGAACTTGTGACCAGGATAATAGCTGATGATAAAATGGGGTTGTGACATTATCATCTGATTTAAGTGCAAATGAAGCTTGGTAAATGTGAACCAGTCAGTGACACTGTCGACTGCGCATATTACTTTTTTTTTTAAACCAAGAAAATGTTATTTATTTAACCACCTGAGATGCTGTGGCTGAACACTGCATAATGGGAAGGGAGTGACCCTGCATCTTTTTTGTACGGTCTCTGTGCACTCCAATTTCCTCCCATAACAATAATAAAACATTTTTAAAAATCTGAATGATGAATTCTGTTTCAGAGCCATCTTCCCTCAAGTAGTTGGGATGGGCTCCATTATTTTAAGGGGGATGTCGTAGCTCATGGGTGGCTCAAAGGTTATCAAATGAGATGGTTGAACACAAAATTGTGTTTTAAATACAAGCACATTTAACTTCAAATTTTAGGAATAAATACGGCAACAAACACGGCAAACAAGGACTGAATGGCCATCATAATCATCATCAATGTTAAACGGACAGAAAAGAATCTGTGATGCCATAAAAGATGAAGTCTAACATCTCAATAGACATAGCCATCCAAAAGTCCACATGTAAACATTCTGCTGCTTATAAACATTGAGCTATAAAAATCTGCTAATACCTTCTTCCCTTTCTTTTTACGATGAGCCGACTTCCCGTTCGCCTTAAGCTCCTCGCTCATGGTGGCAGCTGTGATTCCCAAACAGATGTGTTTATATCCACAAATGATTTTTAATCCAGCATGACGAGAATCAGAGACACACTCTCACACAAGACTAACTGGCTCAGCTGCTCACACCCACTTTCACACTCTCTCCGTCTGTGAGGAGCCAGCGAGGCGGACTGGGTGGACCCATGGACCGGGATTGTCCACCTCTCTGAGGATCTGTTTCTCTCTCCCTCTCTCTCTCGCTCTCTGACACACACAAGCACACACATAAAAAAGACGCACAATCTTGGTTCACATCTACCTGCTGTGGTAGCCACCCACTCGCTCCACAAGTGAGCGCACAGCAGCAACAAACTCTGGAGCTGAAGTATTAATAGCAATCAATAATGAGTGCGTGAGTGTGTGTGTGCAAGCAGAGGTATCAGTCGGTGTGTGTGTTCATAAAAACAAGCTGCATTTTAGCGTATCATTCTGCTAATGTGCACCTCAACATCAACCTCGGATTGTCCTGACAAGCTCCATTCAGCAAAAGCTCTACTCCAAGTCTCTGATTGATGACTGCACTCCATACACAGTCTAAAAGGAAAGAGCACTGCCTTCTTTCTCAGCCATTATCATTTTCACAGAAACACAAGCTTGGTGGTCAATCTGTCAGCTTTTGAAAAGGTCCTGAATGAGAACTTTTGCTGACGATGTCATGCCTGTACTGTAAGAGGACAATGCTCAAGCAAACAACCCTATGTGAAAACTCTGGGTGCTGGTCCCTCGCTGTACAGAACACCCGAGCTTAATTGAAGGAATCTGCTGTGTATGTTGCGGTCAGTGGATGAAGCTTGTGGCTGCACGGTTAAGGTACGTGTAATGACGCATTGGTGAGTCAAAATCCACCGCAGCTAAAGCCATAGTCGTCAGTCCCAACAAGTTTGTATTGTCCCGTCCAAGTGCATTATTGTTTATTTTGATCTGATCATATCAGGAGCGACATGGTTGTCGATTTTTTTTTTTAATTACTCTATCATTTTTTTAATCTGTTTTTGAACATGCACATAAATAAACTACAAATGAAAATCTGTACAACTAGGGATGCTTCGAATAATCTGTCACCGATCATGATCGACCGATTTCAGCTTGAATGCCGATCACAACTGACCACGTGTGACAGCCGGTGCACTGATGTAGCCCCGCCAGTTGTGCTGCGTCTTCTCCTCCCTACTCGCTGCTCACTCGACATGCGACATGTCTACTGCGGAGGTTCTTTCAATCTGTCATGCAGCACATGCACGGAATATGCTGTGCAGGGAAGCACCTCCAAATTCAATTAGCCATTTAAAGCACCTGCGCGGAGAGTTTTCTGGGCTCATGAAAGTGAGACTGCTGGTTGCTCTGCAGCTGTTAATGCAGCTGACGCTTAGCAACACCCGCCGGTCCGAGTGTGACATTCGGAACGCGAAGCAAATTGCTCAAGAAATAATTATTAATTTCACCGAGCTAGATGACCAGCCTATCTCAGTTGTCGTTTACGCAGAGATGGAAACAGAAACAGGATCTGTCACTGTTTTGAAGTCAGGAGCAGCATTCGCTAGCCACTTGAATCTGAAACTATTGAAAACATCCAGAGTGGAAACATTTTTAAATGCTACAGTATGTAGATATTTCACGGACAAAGCACAGTCTCTAGAGATTCACCTGCAACGTCTCACATGTGATTAAATGTTTTTCAATTGTCCTTTTGACAGAATAATTGCTGCATTGAGCAAGATTTTTCTATTTTATGCCACCTTGAAGAGGTATATAACATCGTGTCTGAATTAAAATGACTTAATTTTTTCACATCATGTGCACAGACGGTCTTATCATTTTGCTAACAAATTAATTGTCAATCCATGTGATCGGTATCGGTGATCAGCACTCAATCAATTTCTCCAGCCTTGAAATGCGGTACATTACGAACCCTTTGGACTGTTGCTTGGTTGCTAAAACGGTAAACGGTAACTGACCTTGTTATTTAGTTTTAGATATTTACACGTGGCTCACAACAAAATGCGTGAATTTTAATTAAAAATTACCAAACGAGTGATGCCAGACGCAAATCTTGTGAACCACGGGGATGAACACTAATGCCTCAGAGTGTGAAGTTTCTTGCATTCAGTCGTTTTCAGTGGTGCCACCGCCATGTAAACGTAGCCTCGTAACTCTTAGCTGGCCATTCTTAACAATATATTTAATGCATAATTTAACTGACATTTTTGTGAAAACTACATAAATCACTGTGTTAAAAAAAAGTAATCAAAATGAATAAAACCAAAAAAATATCTGGCATTTTAATCTATGCATCTATTTTCAACTGCACATGTTCTATGTGGCGGTCAGCAGAGGGCCAACCCCATCCTATGGCTCTGACGAAATTCGATCATAAAATATGTGGGGGTTTTTGGCTCTCCCAGTCAAAAAGGTTCCTGACCCCTGCTCATTTCTCAGCTCATCTCAGCAAAGTATTATTTCCCCATGCACAAGAATATTCCTTGTTTCCCTCCGACACCCATGACTTGTAAGAGCCCCACTATGATTGACATTCACATTTAGTGAGATATTAACAATAGGAGTGATAAAGAATAACATAATTATCAATGATAATAATAATAACAATAATAATAAACTAAAACAGTGACAAAAATGTCATTGAACAAACCCCAACCCTAACTGTGACACCAAGACTCACAAAAGAAAAAATCCAGCAGTGTCACTGCATTACCCCCACTGACCATCCTAGGTCTTGAAAATCTTGTCATCTTCACACTTGAGCAGAGATTCTAACGTTTAACCTTTATCAGTGCAAAAACAATAACTTCACGTTCACCTTCACGTCCCGAGGAAATGACTTTCAAACTAAATGAATATTGCCCTCTTGTGGTCAATCGATGGTACGACGACAACAATGACAAACCTCATTCTCCCATGAGTTTCATATATATATATATATATATATATATATATATATATATATATATATATATATATATATATATATACACACACACACACACACAATGAGCTTCATGTTACAGTTCAACAGTTCAACATTTCACTGGTTCATAGCCGAATAGGAAGTGGTTTCACTTCAGTGAGTGCTCCAATATTCTGAATGAACACTGCCGGTGAGGAGTGATCTGGGTCTCGCTAATGGACCATAAAGCTCAGGCCAGCACTGAGAGATGAAGTTCACTCCTGCTTATGACCTCCCTTAAGTCGGTGACGAGTCGGAATATTGACATATTGCTCAAATTGTGTTTGAACAAATTAATATGATGTGCAGTCAGTCAGTCACACTGTCTCAATATGGGCCAACATGAAATTATAATTGCTGATACAGATATTAAAAAGAAAGTGTGAGATTCCCAAGTGTGTATGGATGTACCAGTGTGTACTGTGTGTGCTGCAAAGAACAAACTCTCCATTATTATTGGCAGTAAAAAAGTGAGAACAGAATACTCATTATAAAGACTCGTGCCAGAGACACACAGGACCGGTTTCAGAGTTTAATTCCCACTTGGAGGAATTCCGCATCACTGCCATCAGACCTGTCAGTACAAGTAGATCTAGTCGGGGAGTGCTTCACCATCTTTTCCAAGATTCTTCCTCGAATTGTTTTTTTTTTTGTTTGTTTTTATCTCCCCCCATTCAGCCTGATAATTTGGGGTTCTCCGAGTTGTGTCCACAAGAGGGCACAATAGCATTGAACATTAACTCCATTACCCCTTGTTTTTTTTCTTTTGAGCCATCTACATCAAGTGGACATTTTTATGAAAGAAAAAAAGACATATGAACACTGAAATTCTCTTTATGTAGTTTACCACCAGCATACATATTTACAAAAACAAACATTGGCTCCTGGCCTTGTGGTTTGGAATGTTCCTGCCAATTGGGCACCGAGCAAGCGTGTGTTAAGACTGGTATAACCCGAGGAGCCTGGGTTACAAATATCACTTCCGCACTATATATTCTTACATTACTCCAACATCTCGCTCACTCCCACTGAAGTCATCATGCCACACATCATCTGAAAGCTCTTGTTTTCTGCAATAAGAAACCATTTGATTTGTTTTTAAGTTATACTTGACTCTAGGGCTGCAACGATTAGTTCAGTCATCGATAACGTCGACAACAAAATTTCGGCAACGTCAAAATCTGTGCGTCGTGCTGCACTTGGTGTAAACACACACGGGCCACAGGATGGGCATCGAGAAGTGGTTGATATTGAGGGGTGAGAAATGATCATATTCTCTGGACTCATTAAGATATGTTAATTTCTGTTTCTTCAATTGTTCCTGACTGAGGTCGGACTCCAACTCGCTGCCATCACTGCGCGCCCCCGCCATCACCACCTACAGCTGTCCGCCTCAGTCACAGTCACGGAGGAGTTTGAGCGGCGACGGATCGTAGTGTTCTAAAGTGTGGCTTCGTTTTGTTTGCGAATATAACGCATCTTAAGGATGAGCAAACTCCTTCGACACCATGGTAGAATGATGAAAGAGTGTTTCGTGTTTGGTCTGTGGCGCCACACACTCTCGAGCTAACTGCTAGCATGTCGGTTAGCACGGAGCTAACTTGTCGTGAAGTGTCCTCAGTCTCTCTCCTCATCCTAATAACCAGAACTGAACTAGGGAGCTACACTGAACACACTGTTTTAGATTATTATTCAAATAAAACCTTTTGATGTGGATGTTGATCAGATATTTTATATGAGTTACATATATGAATATTGATGATTTTAAATTCTTCTCAAGGACCAATAAAGACCTCTGTTTTAAATAAACTGGAGATCTCTACTTGTTTAATAATGTATGGTGTCTGAGTATCACAGTGAGATGATTTAAGCAACTTTAAGTTGAACAGAAATTCAAAATGCGTCCAAACAAAGGTGATCGCGAATAGTCGACTAATCGGAAAAATAATGAATAGATTAGTCGACAACGGAAATAATGGTTATTTGAGCCCTACTTGATTCTTTAGTAGATACAAATACGTTGGGTCGAATGGTGACGTACAGACAGAAAGAAAAACTTGATTTGTGTTTAGCATACAGAAGTGGAGAAGCATTCATGAAATCTGACGCCAACACGCTCAGTGTGAGCGTTCACTGATGTTTCGTCAACATCGATCCACTTCACTTGGTGTCAGGTAGCTTGTGTGTGTGTGTGTGTGTGTGTGTGTGTGTGTGTGTGTGTGTGTGTGTGTGTGTGTGTGTGTGTGTGTGTGTGCACGCTCGTGCTTATGACCTCACCCGACATCAGACTAAGCACTATTGTAATCCTAATCTTTTGATCACACGCCAGAGTTCATTGTCACAGGTGAGGTCAGCAAGAAAGGACCTGAAAATAAGGATGTTGGCGTCCCACTTTTCTACACGTCTTCAGTTTTCAACGTCGCAGCTGAGAGAGCAAACTTGTCAGCAGTAGTTCTGGTCCGAAGCCTGTGATTTCAGTGGCACCAGGTCTACAAGCAGCCCCCAGTGTGGTGACACTAACATGAGATAACAACTGTAGAGCACACACAAGCATTTTGAACGCACAAACACGTCACACACAGAGAGTCAGATGATATTTATGTCCACTAGTAGTCAGTCAAACATTCTTCTACATTGGTTTATTGGAGTCAACATTTCCTCATTCCTCATTCTTTTTTTTTTTAGTATATATTCCCATTTTATCAAAAATGTCTGCATTTTTTTCAACCCCTATTTAGGTTTCACCTCAACTTGTTTTAAATCACCCTTCTAGTGCAATTTTAGAACTACTTTATGAGTAACAAGCAGGTTTACTTAATTTCATATTTTTACTTTACAAGCATTTTACAATTTCTATACTTACTTCTGATTTTTCACACATTGCACTTGCATCCTTATTTCACATGCACTTTTCTCCATTCATAAGTTTGTTCCTTTTTTTTTGTTTCACTTCTTTGAAACTTAAGAAGATTTCAAAGAATATTCCCACGATTTTCCCATCTCACCACCACAACAACCAAAAGGTCAGTGTACATCGCAGCTAGTATGAATTGAATGTCAGACGCAGACCTCATTGGGCAATCTCAGAAAAAGGAGCTCATTTACACACAACTGACACACACACACACATGCACACAACTGTAGAAAAGAAACAGACACACAAAGGGACCGTTTCCAGCTTCATTGACAATCCGTCTTTGTCTCTGCACTAATGCACTTGCACAATGATCCTGGTGGTGAAGAGGACATAGCTCTGAAGCGTCTCGTCACCACTGCGGAGAACGAATCTGTGAGTTGCAGTTTCCACACAGAAGCAAATGTGAGAGAGGAATTAGAAGTCGAAAATATACGAACAAACTCTCAGTTAAGAGCTCATTCTGAAAAGATGAGTCGCGCCTCTATTGGCGACCAATAGCTAAATGGTTCTATTCTCATTCAGATAAAAATTCTATTGCTATATATTGCGTTTACAAGTGAAAAGGCAGGTGTAAAATTATTATTACTGACCGCACAATATAAGTGAAAATCGTGAATGTAGATCAGAAAGATTGATGAGATTTAGACAGTTATTGTATTATGGAACTTGGGAAAGAGGCAGAAAAATACACTTCAAAGGTCAACTACCGCAATTCCAGGACATTTCAAATGAATATGAAAAGAAAATAAGACAGTCAATGGACTAATACCCTTATAAAAGTGCAATGGAACAAATCTGGATCTTTAGAGCCAAATAAAGTCAGCACAAGTGTATACATGAGGGAGGAAAGAGGACCTTTGTCACCACACGATCTGTGGCCCACAGCTGGGATGTATGTGTCAATAACATTTCAACTACAAGAGCGGTTGCCTAAAAAAAACAGATCAGTCATAGACAGTTTTGGGAACACAGCTGAGTGTGAGGGAAGAGTGAAGGAACAGCAAAACAGTCGCCATGGTTACATGGAGCTGTGTACTGGCATGTTTGGCTCCATGATAATCAGAGGGTGAAATAATAAGCATGACAGCACAACTACTGTCCTGTGGACACTTTGTTTGCTCATAGTTTCACATGCACAAACACATAAAGGAGGAATTCAAGATGAGACAACTAAGAACGGAGTAATAAAAACAAAAAAATCGAAATTGAAAATGCATTGCAATTCTACCTTCCCCCAACTCAGTACAGACTCAGCAAATGCTCAGATTCTAGTCCACAACAGCCTCAACACACACCGCAGCTGGCAGCCTCTCAGATATTAGCCAGTCCATAAACAACTGATGACTAATAAACTTATCATGAATTGGACGGCAGTGAGACACTTATCAAGATCCAGCTCATGATATGATACCATGAATACCAATTTCATTTCTCTTCTTTTTCCACTACTTCAGTACACAAACCTACTAAATAACAACATTACTGAACAACAACATAGATAAAAAAACATTGCAACTTGTAAAGCAAAATAAAGAGCTATACAAAGTGCCTAATAGAACATAAACAGTGTATGCCCTTTTCAATGATCAATGAACAGATCAAACCCACAATGTAAACTTCACACATCACTTGCTGCAAATGCTGCAATGTTACCTTATAACCTGACAGAACGCTTCTCTTATCATTGACTTCTAGAGGTGAAATTAGATGCTGCAAGAGAACATGCTGCTTGTCCAAAACAATAAGCTACATTAGCATTGTTTTCACTGGTAGTTCGCTGTGGTTAGCCTCCTAGGTTAGCCTCTTGTTTACTGCGGAGGCTGACTCCCTGAGTGTACAGGTCGCAAAATGCAATTCAAAAGTCATTTTCCTCGAAGAGCTGGTACTGTGGGCGTCTCTGCAGCATCAAGAAATGTCTGCTTTGTGTCATCATATTTACATCATGATGTAATGACAATACTCATCATGTACCCATGTACACAGCTTATTTAAAAAAAAATTAAATGAATTACAATAAAAATCTGCTTATACAAAACTAATTGGATCGGCCCATCAAGATGATGTCATAAATGCCCATATTGGCGCCGATAAATCGGACAATGGTTTGGGTGAAGAGGTAACACCCAGTTAGGAATGGGCGATTATTTATCGTACATGATATACCGGCAACACCATCTTCACGACGACAATTCTGCATCTCACGATAAATTAGATAAACAGGTGACACACTCGCTGCACTGGACTTGCACACGTGAACATGACTCCAGCTCCGCAGCATTTGACAGCCGACACCAGCGTGTGACAGTTGAGAGTGTGGTGGACTTTGGTTCCCGATCGTAGCTTTAAACTAATTTTTAATAACGGGAACCTTTGATAATGACATTGGTCGACCCAGAGTCTCTGGATCCGTGTTTACTTTATTAGATGGAGTGGTTCTCATTGGTTCTCTGATGTGGTCGTCTTGGTTCACATCAACACATGCAGGTCTCCCGCTGCGGTGGCACCTCGGTGAAACACAGTGGTGAAAATAGTTGGATATTGGACAGAGCTCCGCTCCTGTATTGGCGGCGGCGTCCTCTTCCACATCCCCATTAGGGTTCAGTGATCGTGGACACACTCTCACAGGCAGCACTAGGGACCATCAACAAATTCTAAAACGTTCAAAGTAATCGTGAAATATTAAATAAGGCAAAGAAAAACAACCATTTTAGGAGAGACATGAAACATTGAATTTCTCATCTCTACACTTGGTTGTATAGTAACTATTATATCTAGACATAAACAAATTACGATGCTGGAGACAAACTCCAGTAATAATTTTCGTCATGAAACTGTTCCAAGAGAGACTGTAGTGTGTACAACACATGGAATAGAATGAAAATGAATTTAGTGTGATAATTATCATTACTGCCAAAATTACTACATTTATCGTGATAACTTTTTTTGTCAATCTCACCCATCTTTACACCCAGTGACAAGTGAACTAGTGGACAGGAAACTTAAAGTTGTGCAGAAAATTAGAAGTAGACCATGTAAAGCTCAGTTTATATGACTCACTCGGCATTCATGTGCGACATCAGTCTGATAATCACAAGTTCTCAGGGCAACGGTGTCAGCTGGTACAGGGAAGTCAGTCATTATCAGACAGCTATATTCTCAGCAAACAAACACCACTGAATCTGACTTGACATGACCTCACCCCCGACTGCAGTCATGTGTACTCACTACAATACTCCTCTGAAAGCCCAGTGAATCAATAAGCCCCGGAAACAGGCTGAGTCAGCTCAACTAGACTTTTCTGGCTACAATGAGGCGGCGGTCCAAACACACACGGTGGATAAATTAATACACAACCGGCGTGGACAGGTCGACGAAGCAAATCCTTTGTGATGAGTCTAAATAGCAGTACAGCCACTGAACAGTGGCTGGGCATGGAGAAACTACCACCACAGAAACTGACCTCTGAGGAAGACGACGACCTATATTTGTGGAATGAAATCTGTCCATCTAAAATCTAGTGGTGGGATTCCATAAAACAAATTAATCTAATTAATAAGATGATTTGTGATTAATTCATCTCAGTTAATCACAGTTTAATGGCATAAGAATATTTTCCACAAGAAGCCACATTTTTCAATTGGAATGAATTTGATCAAATGATGGACCCATACATACATTTAAATAACAAAATATTGTTTATTTTGCATCAGTTTGACGACAGCACAATAAATCATGATGGTGGCTATATTCAAAGTTTTTATATCACCTTATTTAAACTAAAGCTCTTTTAATGTCTTGAAAATATTTGTCTTAAATTGAAACTTGCCCCTTGTAGCGGAATAACTTCGACAGACGTTGAGTTTCAATACTGACAATACTGGTGCATTTATTCTGTTTGCACCGTGAAAACTACAGAATAATAAACAGAAAAACACATCCATATTACACAACGCATTCATCTAATCCATATACTATATGCATATGCGCCTGATAATCGCACCTCATTTCACCTTCCAAGAGCGCTAAATAAAACAGTACATCTCTCTCTGTACATCAGGAACAACGTGTGTTGAGCATCTCCGCACAAGCGTTCATGCATGCGCAGGAGTGTCAGTATAGTTGATTGATACAATTGAATGAACAATGAAACTACAAAACAAAACTGCAAACTGCCTGCTATTACACCCCCATAAGTCCAAGTAACGTATTCTCAGCGGATTCCTCCATGTTTGTTGTTGTTGTTGTTATCATCCTAGCTGCCACGTGTCTTGTGCATCAGTGTGACCAGTGGACCAGGAACTCCTGCACTTCCAAAGGTTCCCTGTTGTCTGGAGAGCAAACTGTTTAAATTAAATTAAAACGATTAAATGCTTAAATATTTTAACATGTTTTTTTCTGTTGTAATTAATTTATCGTAATTAATGATCTCTCTTGTTGTGGTTGTGAACGCAGACGGGAGTAGAAAAGGCATAGGCGGATAAATGGTCAGTTTTTCGTCCTCTCATCCCTGACTAGCCAACATGACCCTGAGGTGCTGGCACACTTCATGCAAGGACTCATCCCTCGATCATTCGCCTTTGGACATGGTCAGCAAATGTGGTGGAGCAAGACCTGGGTTTCAACTAGAACATGAGGCAAGACAAATGACAGGACTTTACTTCAACATGCTGGTCCAATGAATGTCATTGCAAGGATCTGCTCCAAGACCATTAGTCTGGTCACATTACGCCGATTTCATGTGACTGACAAGATGATATCTGTTCTTCACAAACTCAACTACCAGTCAAACTCTTCACCTGGACTTCAGCTGACCCTCCACAGTTCTTGAGACCAATAATGTCCGGTCATCATGTGCTGACTCTCTGCGGTTCCTCTTTCCCGCCTGTTAATGGTCGACCACAGATTGCAGTTGCAAAGTCAGAGCATCTCCTCCGAGTTGCTGGTGGAAGTTTATTGCAGCAGAGCAAACACACTCCACCCACATCCCTGTCTAAAGCAAATGAACAGTCATCACACCCAGGAGTTTCGGCCAGCCTGACTCGAGACAATGACACTTCCAAACAGCATTTATTTTAAGACAAACACGGACGGCTGTGAACGACTGGTCACGTACTCCATGTTGGAGTGTTGGAAACAGTTTTGTCACCTGTAGTAAATAAGTTGAGGGTCACAGGGCATAACAATGTCAAGATGTGTGGCAATGTGTTCTTCATAAACATCCCACTTCGGTAACGTCAGGGGCCCTGCACTGGGATTTTGACCTGCAATGCTGAGATTTTACCAGCGTATGACGAGTTTTTCACTATTCTCGTCACCAAGTGTTCAAGTGAGACTCACAACTTTTAGTTAAGGATGTGCAATGTGCTCTTCCGTTCTCCTAACTGCGCTGAGAAAGAATCCGGGGGAGAATGTTTCTCGGGGTCAGCGGAAATACAAGTGACAGCTAAACATTAATGCAGGTCTTTCTAGTCAAGTTAAAGAACACGCAGGCAACTAACTACGCTATGTTGCGTGATTTAACATTCCATGTTTAATGATTACATAAGTGTGGTAAACAGCCAAAGAGAAAGAAAGAAGTGGTGCAACTCCAAATGGAAGCGAAAGCCGTGTCGTCAATGATTAGTCAGCAATACTGATAATGTTTGCCAGACTGATCGCAATATTACGAAGACGGCTCAAAGTTGATGACCGCTGCAACGTAATCCCCAATCTAGAAATCAGAAAGCCAAACACCGTCTGCTGATGTGAATATAAAAACAAACAATACAAACAACAAAATACACCAAAACATTTTGGTCACTTCACTCACTCACTCCATCAGTTACATTTGGGATTCAGCTACATGACATGCTCATATAAATGTGTAAACCTTCCTCTACTGCTGATGTGCTGAATTGTGAATCTATAAACTCTTTTACGACAACTATTGCACATCTTTGGCACAATGCTTGTACTTCAATGTTTATTGCATTATGCAAGTCCCATGTGATTGTTACAAAAACTAGTTTAATGTCAGCAAAATGAACAATTCTTTTTTGTTCATCTCTGTGATCTGCAACACTGAGGCTTCTATTCCTATCCACATTCACTTCGACTCAAAGGGAATAGCTGACATGTAGTAGTAGTAGATGACGATTTAACATTCGCAACTGGACAACAGGTCCGAAAGCTGACAGGAGTCTTGCCATTCATACATATTGGCTTGTCAATATTGACAGGAGCAGAGGAAACGCCCCCACTTTTAATAAACACCATTCATCAAATGAAGGAAGGGTGTCAAAGGAAAAATGTCAGGTATTTGATTTAATAAATGTACGCCTCGCCGGCGATGTTGATCAACAACATAGTATTGAAAATAGCAGGCAACAGGAAAAGGAGAGTCTCGTGAGATTCTGAGGGATTAGAGGACATTCCGCCCGGATTAATGCCAACAATAAAGCAACACTACATAATAATTAACACCATGTTAAAACGAATGTTGCACAAAGCGAAAGCTCTCAAATCACTGTTTCAATGAACTGGGAAAGGACAACTTTCTTGACAACAACCGCGCTCGACTGCTCAAAATAATCTCCAACTCAAATAGATTATCATCAAAGTCAACGTTACACGCGACTAAAGAGGGTTGAAGAAACTTACCTGCCCGTCGAGTTCACCTGCAGCGGAAGCCATGTTGCTCCAAGTTCTCGGGCAACGCTGTCTGAGCACCTCACAGGTCCCGGATGTTGGTGAAACACATTTAAGCAGGAAACAGCAGCAGATTTAACGACTGAAGCGCCTTGTGTGGAGCTTCCTCATGTGTCCGGTGAGAGCGGGTGAGGTGTGGGCAGACACCGGCGGAGACTCCGGGAGAGGCGGCGAGGCGTTCCAGTGCTGCCCCGACCCACTGACTGTGACTGCAGCTAGACACCAGTAGAGGGCAGCACACACCCATCAAACCGGACTTCATTGTATCATAAAAGGTAATAGAAGGAGCGTTATATACAGTCGACACCACTGCGTATTACCATATTCATAATGTCTCTACTATTCCCTTAATTGTATGAGTTGTATTTCGTTTCAGTTTGGTCATTTATAAATTTCTATAAACCGCCATTAGATCATTTGATGTGTACCGTCATGTTCATAATTAAATGGATATATTGGAAATATTTTTAGGTCAGTTTAATTCTTTAGAGATGTCATGCACGTAAACTTTGCAACAATCGAAATGTCAGTGTGTGTCTTTTTGTTGTTGTGCTGTTTCTGGTGGTGGGCACTAGTGGGCGCAAGTTTGTGACGACCTGAGTAATCAGACCTGTCTTCTTTTTACATGCATCTCAACTCAAGTAACCTAACTTTTGGAGGTTATGCTCCTTGTATGGAGGATTTTTCTTTAATAAACAGCAGTCCTTTGCAAGTTGATACCGTTTGTATTCATTTTGGGCATATATATATATATATATATATATATATATATATATATATATATATATATATATATATATATATATATATATATATATATACTGTGGTACCTTGGTTTTCGAACGTCCCAGACTTCGAACAAATCGGAGTACGAACAAAAATTTCGAGATTTCTTTGCTTCGGATGTCGAACAAAAAAGGCCGGAAAAAACATAACGTGCGCACATTCAGAGCTGGATACGCACCAGGCACCTCTTCACTTCTGAAGAGACGTCACTCACTCAGCAACCCCTCCCACATGCAGCGGCCACACACATAGAGGAACAGCGCACCTGCAGCAGACACTCTACATTCACTCCTACAAAAGACTATTTTAAGGCTTGAAATGTATTATTTGGAACAGATTGTGGTCGAGAACCGAGCAACACTGGTATATATATATATATATATATATATATATATATATATATATATATACAACAATTTAATTTCACAGTTTGCTCTCCAGACAACAGGGAACCTTTGTAAGCGCAGGAGTTCCTGTTCCACTGATCACACTGATGCACAAGACACGTCGCAGCTAGGATGATAACAACAACAACAAACATGGAGGAATCCCTGAACAAAAGCAAACAAAAGCAATCTGTCTATTCAGGGATCTTTTTCACTACACTATGGCCAGGGTCTTCGACTACCCTGAATGTACTTGAAATTCTAATAACATTGAAATTCTAATACAAATATTTTCAAGACATTAAAAGAGCTTTAGTTTGAGGCTATTGTGCTTTTGTCAAACTGATGCAAAATAAACAATATTTTGTTGTTTAAATGTATGTATGGGTCCATCATTGGATTCAGTAATATACCAAATTCATTCACATCACAAATTCTCTAATTAACTATTTTTTTAATCGAATCCCATCCCTAATACACACACACACACACACACACACACACACACACACACACACACATATATATATATATATATATATATATATATATATTCAAATGGCACTTTCGAACGTATAACGTTATCATCATATTGACCATTTGAAGGCAGTAATGATGAGTCTGAGATATGACTTCTTGTTAAACCGTGAGTGGGTTTTTCCCACACCCCGGCCTCAAGAGGCACTTAAAACTCTCGCACATCAGTCTGTAGTACGGAACCAGCTCTATGGGAAGACTGTGGCCGCGCTGTCTTCCACTCGGTGGTCAATGCTTGATCGTTCAGCAACGTGTTGACAGAAACCATTATCATCTAAGATTGTTCCACCAAAGAAAAATGCAGTTGAAAGAAAAGTGTAAACAGATTATGGGTGTTTGATGACCATTGTTTCTGTGGTAAATCATATATTTTATGACTCATCCAGTCTGCTTGGGTGACGGAACATAAATTCTAATCAAATATGAAGCAGTACGACCCTCCTGGGAACTGCAACGCTTCACTGTGATGATTCACTGGTGCTGAATCCAGCGTGACCTCCACCGTGTTTGCTCTGAGGGAAGATGAGTTTACCAGAACTTCACGGTCTCAGGTGTCTCCACGATGACCAGTTCCCAGAATATTTGCTGGTGTTTTTGTCTCACTGTTGTCTTGTGTTCAGGCAAATAAAAGAAGACCTCACAGGTTGGTCGTAGTGGGTCATGTAGTTTATTGGATGTTAGCGTACAGGCTGTCAATCTGAGTCTGGAAGAGTGTTTTCAGCTCGGCCCTCTTCGCCTTCAGTGTCGGGGTCAGCAGACCATTCTCGATGGTGAACTGCTCAGGGTGGACGTGCAAATCTTTCACCTGCGCAGGAAAGAACTAGATGAAACAGTGGCACTATGTATTGAAGGGGCATCTGATGATGCAATCATTTCTAGGGCTGTATTCTATGAGGACTGGGCTTGTTCGGTTGAGTTATATGTGGAAGCTTATAGCACAGTCAGCCATGGGGAGAGTGGTGACCACAGCACAGACACACTACTGTTATTATGGCACTATTTTTGCCAAACAATGTTTACGACTGTTCACCTGCTCAAAGGACTTGAGTCCAGATTCTTTTCCCAGCCTGATCATGTCAGTGAGAATGGCCTTCTTCACTTCCTGTTAACACAACATGACCATTGACATTTAAGGGCACATACAAAAACAGAGCCCAAATATGGAATCCTTGGTTTCACCTTGTTTTTGCAGAGCTCCTCAAATGTCCCGTAACATCCCAGACCTTTGGCAAACTCTGGCAGCACCTCAGAGTCAGGAACCACGATAGCTACCAGGCAGGACTACAAAGAAGACATGCCATTACCAGAGCAGACCACATGAGTATCCAAAAAACGAGATGTGGAGTTAATTTTCTTGGTCTTGTTGTTCTGTGGCTGTTTATATGTGTTTGTAAATATTTTTAAAAAGCAAAAACAGATGGCTCGAGGTAAACAAAAACCAGTTACCTGCAGACTGTCTCCATGGACGAAGACCTGGGCCACCGGGCCACTGCGCACGTACACGTTCTCGATCTTCTCTGGAGCGATGTACTCTCCCTGAGCCAACTTGAAGATGTTCTTCTTGCGGTCGATGATCTTCAGAACTCCACTCTGGGGGAAACAGAAACACAGAGGAATGTGTCAGCTTTATTTGAAGAGCTCCCACAAACTAAACACTGTTATTCGCTTTCGCCATAATGAGGTCGAGACATGGAGGTCCGGATCTTGGCTCTGGAAATCACTTCACCCAGTAATGACAGGAAACATGTGGCACAACTTCTGGTGAAGCACTGATATTTGCATGCAAAGGATAAGAAACACTGACGCAGTTGATCTTCCTCAGCGTGTGTTTTGGGAAATGTTTCTGTTTATGGTAACTAAAGACATGGCAGCTCGTTCTCTTAATATTTTTGAGGTTTTTACCGGAAGCCACTTCCCAATGTCTCCAGTGTGGAGCCAGCCATCTTTGTCCAAAGCCTCGGCGGTCTTCTCCGGGTCCTTCAGGTACCCCTTGAACACGTTCCTGCCCTTGATGCAGACCTGGAAGTGACCAGCAGGGGGGTAAATGTTAGTGGTTTAATAAAGCAATTCATTAACTTACACAACTGTGGATGGAGTTGTCAATAGATTAAAAAAAAAAAAAATCATCATTAATCATACTAAAGTGAGTAAAGCGTTAAGTTGCGTCACGTTTTGTGTCCATTCCAATCAACACAATAGTGGCCAATAGTGTTTACAAAGTTATGCTCAGCATAACTATCAGCATGTTATTGAGCCTTTTCAGTGCCTCTGAGGTTATTGTAAAGAATGTTCTTGATGGTATCTCTTATGTTGTTGTTGTTGTTGTTGTTGTTGTTGTTGTAGACAAATGCATGAGGAAAACATTCATGGACACTGTGGTGCTGATAACATCTTCATTTAACTTACATTTAGAAGAGATACAAAACGTGTGGTTAGCCTTTAATCACAAGTTCACTCAGCTTTAGTGTGATTCATTGAGATTAAAACTTTTACTCTAATGGCAGCCCTAATTGTGGAAGTAGTTATTGACCTCTCCTTCTCCGTTTGAGGCAAAATAATTCATCTCCTCGACGTCCACCAGCTTCACAAAGTTGCAAGGCAGAGGAGCCCCAACATGTCCTGTGGTGCAGAGATCATTTATTTTAATTGGTCTTCCAAATATACATTTTTAAGCAGAGTTTAATGGACTTGGAAGTGACGGACCTGGTGTGGCATCCCCAGGCATGGTGAAGGTGCAGCCAGCTGTACACTCAGTTTGACCGTAGCCTTCAAAGATCTGTTGAAAGAGTTGTTAGTTGCAGACGTTGATAGTTAGCTACTTCACTATTAATGCTGAAACCACAAGTCAGGCATTTGCATTTTGATTGAAATTTTATTGAAATGAGGTTGAGTCTGGTTCCCTCAAGGTTTCTGCTTCAGAAGTGGGTTTAATTCCCATAGGTTCCAGGTTGTTGATAGCTAGATAATAATAGATTTTTGTGTTCCTAGTAGTTATGCTTCCAAAAATGCTACGTTTCTCACTCAAGTGAGGAACTTTGCGCTCCAACTCCCATGACACTACCAAACGTGGACAACTGTATGCGATATAAAACTGAAGTCAACAAGCAAAAGAACAAAAACAAGTGTTGAAAAGAAGGAAATATTGCCAGATTAAACGATAAAATGAAACACAAATACAAACTTGAAAAACAGTAGAACTGTGAAAAAGATGTAATATATTGAATACACAACTAAAAAAATGTAAAACTACAAGTAATAATAAGATCACAATTTCAGGTATCTGTTTTTACGTAAGTGGACAGCAATTGGCATTACTTCATGTCCATCTAGCCATCATCCTAGGTCATCTGAAAAGCTCCAGTGTATCTGGGGTAACAGTGAGGCATGTCCATGGTAAGTGTGGCAATGTCATTTTCTCCAGTATGTTCTGGGTCTGCATCTGGGCCTTCTCACTAGCCAGTTCTTCACCTTATCTCAAGGGTTAGTGGAACCATAGGTGACAAGTGAATGGGTGCATGTGCCCGTCTTCAACAGGACTGTCTGAGACAACATCCTCATCATAATTTTTTTACAAAGCAAAACTATCAGTAAATGAAATGGGCACAACCAAAGAATAAAGTAGTCAGAACACCATGTCTGGATGCGATTAAAATGCTCCCACAGGCTTTGTTTTATTACCTGGCAACCCAGCGCTGCTCTGAGGAAGTTGAGGACTGAGGGAGAGATCGGCGCAGCTCCAGTCACCATGACCCTGACTCGGCCACCGAAAGACTCCTGCAGTCACAAATACTGCCCAGTCAGTCTCCGTTAGAGTGACCCCTCTGGTGTGATGATCAGACCTGGACTTTGTTGAAGATGAGTTTGTCCCAGATGCTGTTTTTCCTGATGATTCCATCTCGGACTTCAGCATATTTTCTCTCCACAGCAAAGTTGAGGAGCCACTTCTTGAAGGGTGACTTGGCTCCACTCTGAACCTGAACCGCAATTTATAAAAGAAGCAGAGAAATATGAGGTCAGTTCTCGAGGTCAAAGTGCAAGTCTTTGGGCATCATTACCAACTTTGTCGTAAACTCTGTTGAGGAGTCGAGGCACCACAGGGAAGATGGTGGGCTGCAAGGTCTTCATGTCATCTGGGAGAAGTCGAATGTCGCCTTGGAAGAAGCCCACTTTGGCTCCAGCACCATACATCACCACCTGCAGGTTTTATTCTTGCTCAGGAGAGTCGCAGATTTGCAAGTACTGTCTTTTAAATGGGCACAAGTTGACCTGCACGACTCTCTCGAACATGTGAGCCAGAGGCAGAAATGAAATGCTGACATCATCAGTCGTGGGTTCCACCGACGTCTGGAGGAAACAAGCCCAGTTCATATGAAACCTGAAGGAACTGATGAAGACAATCCAAAATATACAGCAACCTCAAAGCTTTTGATGACACCTGCAGCGTCGGCAACAACGTTCTCATGAGTCAGCATCGCTCCTTTGGGATTCCCTGTCAAACACACTTCCATATCAACATTCAGTGTTTTCAGATTAAATAAAGCAAAGAGGGGGCAACATTATATCGTCGTGGGGATGTTTATTCAATGGTCAGTCAAATCCCGCTGTGAGACTGATGCACCTCTCACCTGTGGTTCCACTGGTGAAGCAAATGATACTCAGGTCTTCAGGCTTTGGCGGCTGGTGGGCAGACACTCATCAATAACACATCACCTTCTGTTCTGTGTTTGGAAAGTTCTCTACTCACAATAGGAGTGCGGGGATTCGCTTTACCGACAGCCTGTGAAGAAAAAAAGCAATTTTATTAAGCTGTGGATGATGAGCATCATGTGGACCCTACCACCATTTTTTCACCACCTCCACATCCTGCAGGGCCACGACATCCACTCCACACTTGGTTCCTCGCTCCCCCAGGTCAGAACTGAAGGAATCCATCACGATGATGGTTTTCAAAGCCGAAATCAGACCCTTCTCCCTGTTCTGCAGCAGCGTCTCTACCTTTTTGTCGTTGTCACACAGCACTGTGGTGATATCCGCTGCAAGATCAATAAAGCTATTTGTACTTTCGCCATCGCATATGGATCATTTTCACAAGCCAAAAATGTTGGAGTCCTCATAGAGTCCAATGAGTCACAAATTCTAAATTAAGATTTGAGTATCATTAAGCTAGCTGCAGTGAACTGTGTCTCAGTGGGGCACCAGCAGGCGCTTCTGCACTCGGGTTGTTCAATTAAGGCTAGGAGGGGACCGAGTCTCCAATTACCTGTGTCGATAATGAAAACCAGAGCCTCAGGACCCAGGGTGTCGTACAGAGGGACCGCTACCATGGAGTAGGTGTAGCAGGCCAGCTCGCCAATGATCCACTGCAAATGAGGCGTTGAGCAGTGAGACAGCAGAATTACAAGCCCACAGCACGAGGGTTTCACAGCTTACCTCGGGTCTGTTTTGAGCAAAGATGCCAATAAATGTCCCAGGGTTGGGTTGCAACCCCCTGTGGAGGAGTCCTGACCCCAGGTGCTCTGCCCTATCAGACACCTTCAGGGACAGGAAGCAGGTCAAAGGTTAAGAGGAGACCACATTTTCATGATGTTTGTTTGTTGTAATGTTCTTCCACCTGTTTGTATCGAAGCCACTGGTATGGCCGACCGGATTTCCTGTAGCCCAAGCACGGACCATTGCCTGTGTGAGGAAAGCCAAGCTTTAATCATGAATTGTGATTTTTATGGCCAAAATACATCTTGGAAAACATACTAGAATAATGATGCGCCTTATGACAAATGTACTGCACTTAGATAGGAAAACCTTATGCCTAAATGTAAGCATATTGAAACACAAAGTGAATTGGAAAACACACATTCTAGAAAACAAGTACAACAGTAACACCACAGTAACCACTAACAACGATCATGTGAATATCCAGGTACGTCAAACATGTATTCACATATGGCAACAACTTGTGTATCATCGTGCGACATCAACGACCCAGATACATGGTACAACAGGTATGTTACAACAACATGCCTATTCAAGCATCACTTGAACAACTGTGTCCAGGTATGGCATTGTGCAAATCACGGTATGACAAGAACGTGAAATCTAGGTACAACAGTAGCGTGCATATCCAGGTAGGACAACAACATTTCAGTATCTAGATTTGCCTTTAATGTGCGGCCCAGCTACTGACAACAGCATGCATATTAAAGTTGGACAACTTGTGCATCATTGCATTTTCATGTGCAGTTTTTCTAGATCAGGGACAACAACATCCAGAGCAAAATAGCTTGTGTATCTGCCAACAACAAGTACGGCCCCAAACGACTTACCTGAAACTTTCAGACCCCTCTGGAAAACCTCGTAGATGGTTTTGGCCTCACTGTAGTAGTACGACATCAGGTTGTTGTTCTCCATCAGGGCAGCCTTCCTCGCCCCTCCCTGGGTAATGCCAAACAATTAAAGTGAGTTTTTAGGTTTCCCAATGACACCAAAAGAATGTTGCTCGGCTTTGGAGAAATGGTGACCTTGATGCCCGTGGTCTGACAGTTGAGGTCAGCAGGTGAGCGGACAGGATTGGGTCTGTTGTTGAGGTAAAACAAGGTCGCAGCAGCCAGAGCCATCAGAGAGATGATGGCCGGCATTGGCAGAGGAGTGAAGAACAACTGGAGGAGGCAGTCCATGGTGCCAAATGTGCTGAAATAAGAAAGAAAACAACCTGTGTGTGTTTTGGATTGCAGATGTGGGGAACTGTAGTCATGCATTCACAGTCTGTGCTTTTATTAGGAATTTCATTCAGATGCTACACAGCACCGGTGCCCGTAGCCTGCAGGCTTCTTACAAGCATGGAGGCCTGTGGTCGTGGTTACAAGGCATCACTTGTTAACAAGTTGTCTTCTTGTCTTAGACTGATGTTCTAATGACAAAGAAGTCGCATTATATGAACAATTGCTCATGGTAGTTTCGGCAGGGCTTAGCTGTCAGTGAATGTGAAAAAAGAAAACCGTTCCATCTAAGGAAAGGAATAATTTGGGAAGTACAATAAGATGGTGCAAAACAAGTAAATTAAACACCTTACTAGCTCATAGATAACTCATCCGGCCGTCGAGATAGGGTCATTTCACATGAAACAAGAAGTCCATAAAGTGTGTCATTGGATAAGTAGGAACTAAATCACTTTTTTAAAGGAGTAAAATAACAATGCATTTTATTGAGTGCTTTCAGGATGTTCTGACCACACGTGAAACAGCTTCAAAGGAAGGAACATCTGGACCTGATATCAGGGTCAAAGTCAATGTTCTAGCACAAGACACATCTTTCTATCGCTCAGAGGCCAAAAATCATTCAGTCGGTGAAAATCAATCAGTTACGTTTTCTCAGGCTGCGTTAATACTTCACCAAAAAGTCTGACAGCTCAAGCGTATTATAGAGGGTCAATAAAAGCTACTTAATTTTCAAACCATAAGCAGCATAATAGCACCCTATACGATGGAATTCAACAAAACCATCTGCTCACAGATGGACCCGGTGGATGACAAGCATGCCTCTTACCTCCCAGCAGCCCACAAGGTGTTTCTCTCCGTGTCCAGCTGGCAGGCAGGTGTGTGGTGCAGTCACTCAGCTAAACCTGTTGGCCTTCAAGTCATAAGAAGGAGGGCCAGAAGGACCTTTGGACTTTGTTCTGCATCACTTCCACTGATAACAAAGAAATCAATGTAAGTTATTTAAAAAAACAACACTTTAAAAACAGATTCAAAATAACTGTCAAACTACAATTCATTTATGACTAACACATGCACGTATAATGCGGCAGATTATAAACAACATTATACAGATTCAATCCTTAAATCCTGGGAGCATCTCCACGTAGTCATTCCATGTGTGGTGGAACTGACTGGTAGCAAAAAGTTATGAGGTGATTACTGAAATTCATAGAATAGCTGACTCCCCTGCTCCCCATCAAAATTGAGTTTTGTAAATGTAAATAAATCAATTATAAATCTTTATTGTACGTGTTGATCAGTCGCAATAAAAAGATGACTATTATAGGTTGCGCTGACTCTGTCTGGCACATTCAACATGTTAAACCAGGAAAAGATGATGAAATTCAACAACATAGCAAAAGAAAGCTTCCAAAAATGTTAGAACAATAAATATGAAAAAATATCAACACTTCAAGCTGTTATCAATCGCAAGATAAGATTATCTGCTACACACTACATGCATGAAGCAATTTCCTTTGGGCTTCAGGTGTGATATTGCTCCACAACCTGAATTGAAAGCAAAGCAGAGCTTGACTCTTCCAATGGGCCTCACCTGGTGGGATTAGACGGGCAGGCAAGGGAACCCCAGGGAAACCAAGCCCAAGCTGCAACAGCATTTTTGAGCTTTCTGCCCACCGGTGGCCATTATCACCTAGCGCACACAGGTGTGTCTGGTGCAAGCGAAAAACCCTCCCAGGAGAGCTGCAGCAGATCCTTTCCTCCATCACTGACTGACGTGATTTCAATTTAAAATACTCTCTTGTACAGAATGCAACCTTTTGGTAAGGCTGATATGAACTTCAACCTTTTTATAACTCCTTGAGTGATAAGTAGAGTTCAGCAGGCAGTACCTTTGGAATCACCTGATCAATCATTGATATCATAATCACACCTTCAGATCTGCACAAATGATAGTTAAGAAGCGTTTGAGGCAAAGTTCTGACAAATTGGCACCAACATTATCCAGTGACCATCAACTAGCACTCAGCTTTAGTCGCGCTGTGAGTCAGGTGTACATATGTAAGCTTTCATCACACTCTGCCCTGATGATGAACTCATTTGCCAGTTGTCCAGGTACAAGCGAGTTACAGTCGCATGAAGATAGTGCTGTGTCTGCCTGACACACAAATACATCCACGCATGAAAATGCTAGAACAGGTGAAAGTTGGCTGTTTATAGCTGATACTCCTGTGAAGTTTGAACCGTCATGCACAGAGATTCCATGTTTCATACGACATATCAGGTCTGGCAAAAACAACAACAGGGTGCTTACATATAAACAAATGAGAAACAATAAAGCTGTAGCAGGATCTCTACATTGCGCACTACACATCTGACTTAACTGTCGAACGCGTTGCTGGGATGCTACATGCTGTGGTGCCAGACATTGAATAAAAAATAAAATAATAATAATAAGCATCTGCTGGCCGTGGTCATAAGTACGGGTGGATGTAAGTTGAGCAGGTCGTAAGTCGGATGTTACTTGCATAGGGATTACAATTTACAAACAAGTTGTGTTTGTGAGTGATAATAAACTGTCTTAGAATACAGCACTGCCCAGAACTGTCCTCTGAGCAACAATGCTAATGTGCCGTCACTCTCCATGTACAACATTCTTAGCAAGAGGGATGATGAGATTTCAGGCCTGTATCAGCAATAATAACCTCCGTCCGTTGCTGTGTTTGCGTGTGTGGTTGTTGTATATTTGTGCTGTGAAACGCATTTATTCCCTACCTCTAGTTGTGAAAAGTTACCCAACAATTACCTCACAATAGAAAAAAAAAACATTTTTAATTAATTCATTATTATTATATATTTCATATTGAATTATTAGACATTGATTTTAAGTAGATGGGCAAAGCCGCAGAGTTATGGTTCCAACCCATTTTGTTTACATTTGAATATGCAAGTGACTGCCTTCCAAACCGTCATCACCCAGGGGGTTTGCTATTTAAGATCACCACTGCAAAGCTCCTGCCAGTAGTGCAATGATGTGGAGCATGGTGTGGTCCTCCATCATCAGGTGGATTGTGGTCCTCCTCCTTACACTCTTGTTTGCGGTGGCCGACAACAGCCACAATGCATCACATACTCACAAGCTCCTGATTGGCTTCCAGGCTCCCTGGAACATGTCCTTCCCGTTCAGCGCTCAACGGCTTGGCTCGGCGATGCAGATCGCCGTGGAAAAGGTGAACTCCAACCCCTCCTTCTTGGGAAACTTCAGTCTGGATTTTGTTTTCACAGAAACAGACTGCAATCCCAAAGCTTCACTGGCCGGGTTCATTCATCAAGTCTGGAGGCAGAACGTGTCTGCGCTCTTTGGACCAGCCTGTCCTGAAGAGGCAGAGGTGAGGCTTTTTGTACTTGTCCATTTTTATTGTTTTTGAGCAAAATACTTCATCAATTTGAGACTGGTTATCCAGAAGAAAAAGGTCTTAACATCTAATCAGCAATGCACATATCAGGTAAAGTAGTGATATATGTTCCGTATAATACAGTTCATATTATGTATTTTTGTTACATCTATCACAAATCCAAGTACTAAAAGTTTAGCATAGAAGTTGCTTCATACAAAATTACCAGGCTTTATGCAGTCTGGTGTGGTGCTGTGCACTATAGAAAGCATTCCCCTAAGGTATAATATGCTGATGTGTGGCTCAAATAAGTCAAAGTTTATGGATGTTAAAATATAGAATAGAGTGGTAACATACAGTACAAAGTTTTGTTACAAAATGTTGTACTGTTGTACCATGAGCAGTGCGATCACAGCAGCTGCAACAGCACAGCAACAGTTAGATTCCAACATTATTCATTTAAGCAAATCTGTCAACATAAAATAAGATGTTTACCAGTCTAATAAAGGTGAAAACATGTGACAAGGTGCAGCTCTCAAGGTGCAGCTCTCCAAGCGGGATCTAGTGTGCGGCCAAAACCTGCTGACATGTCAGACTTTTGAGCTGAGCTCACTTTGTCTCGAGACAAGAGTGTGCAGTGTGAAAAGCCCCAAACAAACAAATTCAGGCAAAACAACAAAGCTGTTATCAGGCCTCAAATTGAACTCAAGAGAAACATGAATTGGCATTAGAAATCCACCAAAAGTGTTACAAGTAACATCCGACTTAGGACATGCAAGCAGATCCTTTTTTTTTGTTTTTTTATTCAATGTCTGGCAGCGCAGCACGTAGCAGCCCGGCAACACGTACGACAGTTACGGCAGCACAGTATCCCAGCATCTCACTCTCACACAGTGATCTATCACTACAGTAGCACCTATAACCCTCGCGTCGCCTATTTTCAATGGTGTTCGACTTGCGTCCAATCTGACTTACAACCGGTTGGTCAGAACCGATCCCAGTTGTAAGTCAGATGTTACTTGTATTCTGTTTGCGATTGATAAAGAACAGTCAGTTGGTCAGACACTGGCCCTGAGAAGCTGCTAATGGTGTTGTATTTGTAATGCTTGCATATATCAGATGCAAAAAAAGTGCTCTCAGTTGCCATTCAACTATCGGCTTCTTTACAGGTCACCGGCCTCATTGCATCCACTTGGAAGATTCCCATGTTTGGCTTTGTGGGCCAGTCCTCCAAAATTGACGACAAGGAAATCTATGACTCTTATATAAAGATTGTACCCCCTCTCAAAAGGAGCTCAGAGGTCCTCGTGAAGACGTTGGAATTCTTTGGGTGGAGCCACATTGCAATGATAGGTGGTGGGCTGGACTCAAACACGTGGGACAAAGTGGACTCCTTGTGGAAGACCATTGAGAATCCACTGAGAGACAAATTCAAACTGATGGCAGCAGTCAAGTTCGACACAAGTGACCCTCAACTTCTCTATCGTAACGTAAAATACATTTCAACCGTTGCCAGAGGTAAGGCAGGACTGCCCAGCTGTCGGTATGACGGCACCCACGTGTTTGCCTTGACCCCACAGTGATCGTGGTGCTGACCAACAAAGACGACTCACTGTCTTTGCTAATGGAGGCCGAGCGCCAGGGTTTAATGAACGGTGACTACGTCTTTTTCCTGGTGCAACATTTCGAGGTCAGTTTCAGAGTGGTGAGTGAGCCTAAAAAGCACGAACACAAACCTGATCATTCTCAGGCATTCACCAAATGTCAAACAGAATGATTTCTCATTTTGTGGGAAATGTAAAACACTTTCATGAAGCATTTAATTCTCTTGGTTTTTATTATGTGCGAATGGGGCTCTGCCTTTGAGGACAGTCAAGGATGTGGTCTGACTGTCCTGTCATGGGGGTGTGTGCAGGACAACTTGTGGAAATATGCTCTGAACAGTCAGATCAACAACGCGGCCATAAGAGCCTTTGACATGACCTTCATTATCGGGCAGAGAAGCTACGAGGGATACGAGTACTACGACTTCTTTGAACAAGTTTACAATCGATTGAAAGGACACCCTTTCCAAAGCACTCTCACCTCGGAGAGAGAGGTATGGCTTTTTGATAAGCGACAGCCGTGGATGCCATTTAACCACCTGTTCACTCATGTGCACAAGGTGAGCCCATATTCTGCTTACCTGCACGACGCCGTGCTTCTGTACGCGATGGGGTTGAAAGAGGTGATAAAAGACGGGAAAGACCCTTCCGACGGACACCAACTTCTCCAGAGGCTGAAAAACAAAAAGGACATCAGATTTTACGGTAGCTCGTCATTTAATGCAACTTCTTAGACAATGACATAAGAAGCACTTATGAATGACCCACCGTTCCAGGAGCTTCAGGTTTGGTCCACTTTGACGAGGAAGGTGAAAGAAACCTCGACTACTCTATTTATGACCTTCAGCATGTGGGAGGCAACACCAAATTTGTTCCCATCCTCCACTTCGACAGTCATAGCAAAGATGTTCTGTGAGTTTGCTTCCTTTTCATGATAAAATCTTTGAGGTTTTGGATTCAATAAAAATGTTCCATGTTTCCAGTCCCACATCGATGTTTGCATCTGTGTTCTGGCCAAAAGGACGAACTCCATCTGACAAGCCAGAATGTGGTTTCAACAACGAGCTGTGCGAATGGCTGTCAAATGGTAATGTCATAAAACATTTTTTTACACAGAATATTTTGGTAAGACAGTGGGGAATACAGACGATGGATGAACCTCTGTGTTGGCAGACATCACCCTGCTGGCTCTGCTGGTCACCTTCCCCGCGCTCGGCATTATCGCTGTCTTTGGGATCGGAATCCTTTTCCTGCAGAAGTTCAATCTCCAGACAAGACTGGACGATTCTTGCTGGTGGTTGATCAACTACAACGACATCACCATCATCAGAGAGCCCTCAGTAGGAGAACTGCACCGATTCAATCATCAAAGAATCATTGTTGAACTCTTCTGTTTTCCCTTCAGTTAAATCAGGGTCTGTCTCTCAGCACCACACTCAGTCAGAGTGGCAGCGGCGGATCGCAGTCCAACTTCTCAAACAACAGCTACTGCCAGAAGGACCAGAAAGGCAGAGAAAAGATCTACACTACAATAGGTCTCTACCAGGTACTACTTTCAACAGCTCTGCTCCACTGCTACTCATTTTTATCATGGTCAACTGCCAAATGGTGTTTGAGCCCAACATACTCAACACATTTTTAAGGAAAGAATATTTATAAATTGTGCAACAATGTATATTTATTTAAATGAAAGGGGATTTATGGTGACATTTCTGCATGTCTTGCATTCCATACAGGGAAATCAAGTGGCCATCAAGTACCTCAAGGATCATCCAGCCAATAATTTAAAGACACCCTCGATTATAGCTGAATTTAATGCGGTAAAGTTTGTTAGATTTTGAATTGTCTTTGAAAACAAAACTAGCATTATTAAGTAGTCACTATTCAACTGAAGCCGTACACGTAATGAAATGTAAACTCTCTTCAATGTCTTTCATGGATAGATGAAAGAGATGAAACATGAAAATCTGGTACAGTTCTTTGGTGTGTGTGCTGAGCCACCAAATGTCTGTTTGGTGGTCCAGTACTGCCGGAAAGGAAGCTTAAAGGTCAGTGCTCTACGGTTTGTTGTCTTATAGGAAAGGTCTGGATAAAAGCAACCCACACAAAGCATAACCTCAACATCACCGAAGTCGCACGATAATTTATGTTCCATCAAAACATGGCAAGATAAAATTCCTTGCTCAGTCTATAGTGTCTCCTCAAACGTTCACATTATACCCATCAATGTTGAGTGCTGCAACTTTTCAACAGCAGATAATTTATGACTTGGAAATGTGACGATTGCATCATTAGTGCTCACTTGGCCCAATCGATCTGCAACTTTCCATAAGCATTTCCAGTTCTTGAGCATAAAATGTGCAGAAGGAATAAAAAAATAAATTAAAATTTAAGTTCTCATTTCTGTGCCAACAGTAATAATAAAGTTTGCTTTATTGTCCTGCAGGATCTCTTAAAGGAAGCAGATGTTGATCTGGACTTCATGTTTAAGCTCTCCTTTGCTTACGACATTGTCAACGTATGTGTACTTTCTGTTTCCTAATATTTATTAGATAAGTTATCATGGTGGGTGTAATACAAAGTCTTGAAAACTGTTGCAGGGAATGGAGTTCATACACAGGAGTAGCCTCAAATTTCACGGCAACTTGAAGCCTAGCACATGCATGGTGGACAGTCGGCTGCAGATCAAACTGGCCGGCTATGGATTCTGTGAGTTTAAACAAGGCCATAAAAACGTGATGCAGCAAGATAATCCAAGTTACGAAGGTCAGTGGGTGGATATGAATGTATGAATCCCCAAAAGCACAACGTTTTGCTGGCTGCCATTGCAGGGATGTTTTGGACAGCTCCAGAACTTCTACGGCAAGTAGGTCTCCATGGAACACCTAAAGGTGACATCTACAGCTTTGCCATCATCATGTGGGAACTCATGTACAACTCCAGGGCTGGCCCGTACCACGAAATAAATCTGGAACCAAAAGGTTGGAATGAAACTAAATAGATTATAATAATCATGTTGTGTGCGGGAGAAGTGTCTCACACAATGTTTTATTCTTGCCCCAGAGATTATCATGCAGTTGCGAACACCTTTTCAAGGAGAACCGCTGCGACCAACGCTGTCTGATCAGCTGTGTGACGAAAAAATCAATGCCTTGTTGAAAGCCTGCTGGAATGAAAATCCAGACCACCGCCCGCCATTTGGGTCAATACGGAGACAACTGAAAGATGCCAGTCCTGACAAGTCAGAACAATGAATCGTTTCTTCATTATGTAAATCTATTGGTTATTGAAAAACTATTTTCCATGAATGATAATTTCAAAACTTCTTTTATTGATAATTTTATATATATATATATATATATATATATATATATATATATATATATATATATATATATATATATATATATATATATATATATATATATATATATATATATGGAAAAAGCTCAGTGCTTTTCTTTACATAAACCGTGATAAGTCAAGTGCAAGTGGGAATGTGAATGACTGTGGCACAGTAAACTTTGGTTAGGTCCATCTGTGCAACACATTGCAACCTAATAGGATCATGTGCTCTTCTGCTCAACAGTCATGCCAATATACTGGACAATATGGTGGAAAAACTGGAGAAATATGCAAATCATCTGGAGGAGGTGGTGACTGAAAGGACCAATCAGCTGGCAGTGGAGAAGAACCGGGCAGACAAACTTCTCTCCAGCATGTTGCCTCGGTGAGAGCTGGAAATTTCGCCCCACTATTCAGTGATCTATGTGTTTTGCAGTCAGCTTCAAATGAATGTGGATTTTACTTTTTAAAAATTCCATCTCTGCCCATGTCATATGACCATGTAAACACTATTCTATCGATTGCAGGTACATCGCGGATCAGCTCATGGCTGGGAAGTCTGTGGAGCCCCGCAGCTACGACACGGTCACCATCTTCTTCTCGGACATTGTCGGCTTCACCTCCATGTGTGCGGTCAGCTCTGCCATGGAAGTGGTCACGTTCCTCAATGACCTCTACAGCCTCTTCGATGACATCATCAAGCTGTATGATGTCTACAAAGTATGAAGACAAAAAAATAGATTTTCTTAAAGTTGTGTGTCATTATACTAAGAAACTCTTAATAGGTGGAGACCATCGGTGATGCGTACATGGTGGCCAGTGGGTTACCCATCAGCAACGGTGACAAGCATGCGTGGGAGATTTCAACCATGGCTTTGCACTTCCTCTTCGCCATAAAGATGTTTAAAATACGTCACATGCCGGCTGAGAGTCTGGCCATACGCATCGGGATTCACTCAGGTGAGGAGCAACTGCATTCTCACCAAATTTGGCCATAATTGTAGAGGAAAAATTCCGCTTTCTCTAGGTCCAGTGGTTGCTGGTGTGGTTGGTAGCACAATGCCGCGCTACTGTCTGTTTGGGGACACAGTGAACATGGCATCCCGTATGGAGAGCAACAGCTTACGTAGGTGTTTTGTGACCAGATAGTTTTGCTGAGTTTACGTTCTCCACTTGCTTTCATTGTGCCAGTGTTTCTCTACATCCGTACATTTCTAAGTCGTGAGTGATCTTTTTCACAGCGCTGAAGATCCACACATCTGAGTCCACTGCTGACCTCCTCAAAAAGGCTGGCTGTTTTGAGCTGCAGGAACGAGGAGAAGTGGAGATGAAGGTGACATTACTGACAAGATCGTTGCTGTAAAAGCTTCTTTCTCACTGGGATTGTGTCTCCTGCAGGGGAAAGGATGTCACAAGACATACTGGCTGCTAGGAAAACATGGATTTAACCCTCTGGCAGGCGCTCAGAGCTTTACGCGAGCTGACCACACCTCATTGGAGGTAATGTAAGATTAACAAGGAGATTGTTTTGAATGTATTACTAATACCTCCTGGGCTTGTGTCATCTTTATTTGAAGAAAACAGAGGTAACCAGAGCTGTGGACAGAAAAACTCAAAAAATACTCACCAAAGCACACATCAGAGATGAAACCATGGCCCAAGTCCACATTTGAAGATGACTCCGCACTTGACAGAACTTTTGATTTTTATTATAAAATTAATATAATACCAAGTTATTAAATACACATTGATGTTCATTTGTAGCCTGTGACTTAAAATGTGTTACTTCAATGTTGTGCCGTGAAAATATATGGTACCTTCAATTTAAATGTCAATTGAAAGTGTAAGCTTCAGCATCATTTAATTGTTTCTTACGCAGTAGTCAGAAGGAACATGATGATATTTCAATCGATCAGTAACGCAACAACATGTGGCAGAACTGAATCACAGCAGGTCTGATCATGTGATCTCTTCTATTCAGCATCTCCTTCCCTTGGACGGTCTCAATCTGCTGTGGTCAAACGGCATGAGCAAAAACAAAGTCTGTATATTTGATACGTCGAAATGTGTTCCCTCTTATCCCAGAATGCATCACATCAGGCCTGCTGTCTCAGTTCAGATGCATAGGGGGCATCCACTGTTGTACGCACTGCATGGGACTTACCATACATGAATAAAGCATCGATTTTTTTTTTCAATTCTTCCTTTTGTCAACTACCTGCAGCGCCAAAATCAATGTCATCCGGTTCAAGCACATTTCTTTTCTTAATCAAACTGAAACAAACTGAACTGTATGTTAGAAGTTAATATATATTCAGAGTAAGAGGCAAATTTTAAAATCCATCTTTATTTTTGATGAGAAACATTCAAGAAAAAAGCCAAACTGCGTCACCCACTATTTGTGTCATCCGTAAGTGCAATTGCCTTCGGTAAAACTCATGCTAGATTCACTGAATCACAACACAAGCAGACAATCGTGGTCACCAGTAGAAGGAAAAGCGAGGCACCTTGCCATGAAAAACAAAACAAAAAATAAAATGGTATGAATACAGAAGTATCATGACAATGTTGAATATATTTACACTGCAGCTCAGTAGTTCACGTTGAACTGCTGACATTAAATGCTAATACTAAATGCTAAAAAAGCCTTTATTAAGCACTTTAAATGAATTGTAATGACATCAAATAAAATGCGGAGCATAAAAACCAAAGATGAACTTATGTATGTTTATATATATATATCTTTTTCTTGGTCAGAGTTAGAATTATACTTACCTCTTTAAATAAATATCCTTTAGATTTATGACTTTTAATTACCTGTTATTTGTCCATTACTGATGAAACCATTCCCTATTTCAGGAAAAAAAATAAATAAATACTAAAAACATTTATCAACAATGCACAGGTTCGAATAACATGACTTCTCTACCTTTAAGATGAAACTCTGCTGTCAAGACTCCACCGCTTGGCTCTAATTCCATCGGACGGCGCCTCATAGAACATGGATTCTTAAGGGAAGAAAGCCAGAACTCAATAAGGACAATTCTACAGCAAACAAATTGCACATAACAGTTAAAGAAAGGCTGTATTCACCGGCTGACACACAAGTCTCTCTCCGTCACAGACCTGGACCTCACAGTGGAGCCAAACAGTGGAAGCCTTCTCCAGGCGTTGGAAGCGAAAAGAGTTGAACTTGAAAGTGGAGCGACTGTCTTTTGCGTTCTCGAATATAATCACAGAGTTGTCTGACGAACAACTGAGAGGACAGAAACACTGACCTCAATACGTAGAATATCAGGATATTGCAGGATATTATCTAGTTTTATTAGTTATCGGGAGAAGATTTTTGTTTTATTTACTTATTATTATTTACTTATCTTGATTCAGGATCTAGTTGCCTGTAAAGATGGTATTTAATTCTCATCTCTTATCTCAAAACTATCTTAGCCAAAATGTTGGGGAAATCCTGACAAAAAAGCTATTTCAATCAAAGGGTCTCCATACAAAAATAGTTGTGAACATTCAAATAAAAAAAAGCTTCTTGTCTAATGCAAGTGAGTGTCTAAATATACACAGCCTATAAGAGAGTGCCACTATGTTAAGTCTTGAAGCTGGTAATAGCAAACAAAATAAATCACTCCTCCAACCCTTCCAATGAAGTACTGGCCTGTTAATGATGAGGCTCCACCTCTTCCTGTCCGTTGAATGAGGTGAGGGAGTGGCCCAGCAGTTGTTGATGACCACCTTGAATCTGAAAGTACCAAAGTTTTTGGGTTTTTTTTCCTTGGGTAAGACCAAAATTGTGAAATCTAAATGCATGGAAAAAGTGCTCCACCTACGTGAATAAATTCTGAGCCAATCTAAGCTACCGCACCTGTTGCTTAAGCCTTTAGCCTCAATGCCGATGAAGACTTCAGAACCAATCTCCGAGGAATCGATTACAAACGGGGCATCTTTGGCGTAGAGGAACTTGGAATTCTAGAGAAATATCAATGAATGAACTATTAGTGGGGCCAACTGTCGAAACCAAAGCATGCACCAAAAGAGCTAAAAACTGAAGGCTTTCCCAGTGAGTTCAAGCAGGAGCACCGACTCACCGTGAACACACTCATAGACAGCTGTGACCTAAAAGTGCCTAAACTTCCATTGTTCACATAAACTGTGGCCACTCTGGAAGAAGCAGAGGGTTTGATGAAAACGCTGCGAGTCATTGTGTTAGCATGAGCAAATGTCACTTGTCCATGCCGCATCCACGGATCGCTGATTCTTACCTTTGGCTGAAGACGGCGTTGTTGACCAGATAAGCAGCTCGGTACGTGCAGCTGAAGGTGAAGTTGATGGGCTGATTGCGAACTGTGAGCAGCGTGTCATTGGATACGATGGAGTTGATGAAGATGTACCTCGGGTCTTTCCCGGGTACGTACTGTGGGAACCCCATGAACACTTGAAAATGTACGGCCTTGGTGTCAACATATTTACTCAGAAATAGTATTCGAGAGCTAACCCTATCATTTTCAAATGTAAACGTAAGACATTTTTGGTTTTTGCCATCTTCTTTTCCGCCATCTCACCTCTGCTTGAGTGCCACAATAAGAGTGATTTTTCGGCGTGAGGTCAGAGATGATGAAGCGGTAGTAACCTGTGCTGTGCACTCCGGTATAACACACTCCACCCAAAGACAGCTGGTCGATCTCCCAGCCGTAAGGACACTCTGGGACATGGGCGATGATGACGTTAGGAAAGCAGGACACCAAGACATAGTCTGAGAAAAAAATAGACAAGAAATGTAATGACAAATGAAATAAAAATAAAATAGTCCATCATGCTGCTTAAACTACAGAGCTGGTACCTGCTTTCTGAGGAGTGCAGGTCCAAGCAACGTGCAGCAACATCAAGAGCGCTGCGGCAGAAAAAGCCATGACAGCAGACTGAAGAGAGATTAAACATCAACAAAGTCAGCGCATCCCAGGATTCCATTTTGAATCAACACTTACCTGTGAGGAGAAGAGGGGTGTCAGAGAACCCTCATGACTCTTCAGCAGCTCAGTCAGATTCAGCTCACCGAAATGAAGAGGTATTTTATAATGTCGCAGGTGAAAACTTTGCCTCTTTCTCCTGGCTCCATTTCTTTAGGGGCTCTATTGTCAAGCACCTCACAAAAGCTCTCTTTGCTGGACACACATTGACTTTCAAATGACCAGAGTCTGGTGGGATTCATGCTCAAGACTCTTTTCTACAAATGGAAATTTAGGTCGAGGTGGTTAGTTCGAGCCCAGCAATGGACTTTACATCCGTGCCAATCATTCAAACATCATTTTATTGGACATATTCTTAAAAGTCTCAGCTCCAGCAGAGAACCGCATCATCTTCAGATTGAGAATAATGTACATCAAAGAATATGAGCATTTCAGGTTTATTTTAAAACAGCATGAGTTCACACAACAAATCAAATGTTTTTTTGCCGTGAAAATTATTCCTTATGTTTACTTGGGTGATGAATCATCTAGTTCTACACTTATTTAAACTTGTGTGATGGGTTTTTATTTTAAACTGCTTCATTTATCAGATGATTTTTTTAATGGAGTCTAAGATGGACAACAAACGTCAGTAACAGAAGGGAATCTTAAGCAAAGAGAAACATATACATGGCGTCGAATGGAAGTCTAGCACAGATAAGGCAGGGTCTTGTCCGCACCAGTGCTTGTGGAAGCGTTCCACCTCATTCAGAAATATAAGGTTTCATGAGGTCTTGAGCTACTGGATATCACGTTTGTCCACCAGTCTCCTTTGGCTTTTGCTCAAAACTGTATGTAAACTAATTCATATATCAGTCAGCAGACAACCATCACTATTACATTATTATTACTACATTCATTTCTTTTAGAAATCAAGACCACGCGCTGCAATTTTTTTTAAGAATCACAAGCAGTGACCTCAGCAGAACAATCCAGGCCAGCATCCAACTGAAGGGAGAAACAGCGCTTCATTAGCGTCTAAATGGAGCTGCTGGGGAATTAGTCTAGTGTTGTCCCAGGAAGATAGCGATCTTAAGATCGGTCAAGGGACAGCTAGCATTACAGCGACTGTCATGCTAACAGGACTCCATGTTATATAATGCCGTTTGGCTTTCCTGCAGACGTGCACAAAAGACAGTGTTTATTATGTGTCTTGTGACACATGATCTGCCAAAAAAACACTTAATTTTATAGAGAATTCCTCTACTCTGTATTTATATATCACACTACACCTACAAAATGAATAGCTTCCCTAACTATATACTGCAGGTTTTCTTTTCCGGCTCTCTACTCTCACATCCATTGAACATTGCCAGTGTGGACAATGTACATAATGGGTTTAAATTCCTTGTTAAATAGACACAAAAAATAACGTTTCTGCATTTCTTGAGACAAATGTAAGGAAAAAACATTTGGCTGATGGTTTATGGAGAAGCACCCAAGACCCTCTCATATGGTAACATTGATGTCTTTTTCGTCCCTTGTTTTAATGTGAAAGGAACTTTTTATGTGGGTAACTCAATATCACGACTGACAAAATCTCTGTTTAACCAGAATGTTAACATTTTGAATGAGATGTTCTTAGAGCAAACGCTAAGTATAAAATTAATAGACGAACCAGAGCTGTAAAGCATTTTCTTTTTATTAAACTAGAGGAATAAAATTTTTATAGTAAAAAAGAAGTTGAGTATATAAAAAAAAGTCCTGCAATGCTGTGGAAGTTCCAGACCAGGATCAACTGCTTCAACAACTACTGTAGTGCTATTGTCAATATATACAAAAAAATATATATAGCATGTCTATATGGCTACAAAGCTATAGACAATACTAATCTTTATTTACAAATACACAAGTTCAATAAATAAGAATAGATGAAGGTCTCTGTTGTGTTAGGATTTCGGCACTTGGCACGTCCAGCCCTTTCTGTCAGCTTGGTAAACAAATTCCTTCCTGAGGAAAATAAAGTACAAATTAGCCATTCAGTTTCAGTTTCAATATAGCAATTGTCTGTATTACCAAATATTGGAATAACTTCCAATAAATTTAGCTAATATGGATGCTTTACTTACTCTCTCCACTGTGGCGTGCTGTTTTCCCGGCACAGTAATCCGTCATCACACGGGCAGATTTGGTTTATACTGAACGCCAGGCCACCATCAGGAACAAAGCAGCTTTCACCGCGCAGCAGTCGTCTTTTGCACACCTGCTCGCCATGATGTCGAGCGCAGCACATGGATGCACCACAGTCTCTGTCAAATTTGCATCTGGCACCTGAAGATAGAAACAAAATACTGATACTGTTGTCTACTTTTTTTTTAAATTCCACCCTTATGACTAGATGAAGAATTCTCACCCTCTTCTCCGTTTGGGATGCTGCGATGGCATTTTCCAAACATGCAACTGAGTCCACGGACGCACTGGGCATCCCTCCGACAGTACTGACCCTCCCCACGGAGAGGAACACACAGACCAAAGTGGCGATCACAAGAGAAACCTCGACCACAGGCTCTGTCGTGGTCACAAACAGCCTGAGTGTAAAGAAAATGGCAACATCAATTCCAGCCCTCTCCTTCTCCATACCCTCATCAGACAATTTAAGCACCATAAATGGCAAGTGACTTCAAAGGAAATCAATATTATGGTGCAAAAGCATTGGTTGAAAGATTAAGATCCAATTCAATTCATACACAGTCAGTTGAAACTTACCGTTGCTACTCTGGCTGCGTGAGAACTTTCTCTCCGTGCAATTCCTCCTTCTTTGGGGGGACTGTGGGGCATGTTGAGCATCCAGGCCCAAATATGAGCTTCAGCCCAGCAGAAGTAGAGAAAGAGTTGGACCATCCTCAGATTCCACAACATCTCGATGCAATAAACCCAAAAAATCCAGGAGGACTGTCCCTCTGACAAACCCGTATAGGAAGGGTTAAAGGCGACGTGAGCAAAAGATGCCAGGAGGAGAGCAGTGACAGTGCTCCACTTAGAGTTTGACTTTTATAGGTCACAGGGGCTCATCTGTACTCCCCCTCCCTCCCACTGGGCTGTTTGTCCATGCAACAGGGTAGGAGGGAACAATTAGTGGTTAGTAGATTAGGTAAATTGCGACGGTCACCCCCCATGGCCAGAAAGTAGCGGCTAAATGACCAATCACCGGGCAGGACCTCAAGGAAAGAGGGGAGTTGAGGGCCGGGGAGGAAAGGTCAGACGTGATGGACTGACAACAATTCCAAACAATAGAATGAAGATGAGCACCACCTCTGACTGTTTATCTCCACCAGACAAACAAAAGCAGTCACGTTCCACTGCTCGCTGAGTGACAGGTAAAAAAGCCCAGTCCCCCCCGATGCTGTCCAAACACCCGTCCCCCTCTCCTGACCTCCACAGGCCCCTACCCTATCCCACTCCAGACCTCATGCTGAGAGCAATTTGCAGAAGTGCACCCCGCAGACGACCCCATGATCTCATTAAATATAATTAACATTAATGATCACTTTTCTGGCTAGTGAGGGAACATTTCTCACGTTTTTTAATTCCCACTCACTGGACATGAAATGGTTTGAGTGATGCTGCAGGTTGTCCACTAGCTTCCTGTGCAGTTTTCTTTCGTTTTTTCATTTTTATTGTAGTCAGTACTCGCACTTATGGGCACTACCTGGCCCGTTTTTTCTTTTAATGAAATGAAATATACTACAGATTCAATAATATTAAAAAACAAGCTCTTTATGAATGTTTTTCTTAAAAAAACATATTACATTAAAAAATATGCCGAAAGCAACTCCTCACCTCTAGAATAGTCCACCAGCGCTGACCTCACTCTGGTGACATCTGTATCACTGTTCATGAAAACCGAGACATAGAAAAACAAAGAAGTGGCTAAAGAATTGGCACGTCTGTATTTATAAGTCCACGCTGCCATAATCTAAAGAAACTAATTCATTCTGCCCTCCCCACCCCGCCGACTAAGATGCCTGAGATAACTGCGAGACATTTAAATATTCCCCGCGTAAGACAGAGCAGATCTCTGGCATAGATATCATAATGTCTGCAGCTCCAGGCGTTACAGCCCGTCTAATGCCATATTATAACAGTCTAATGACTTAATTGGCGGTCAGTTAGCAGACACAATAGTGCTGACTGTAGCAATTATGCAAATAAATAATATTCAGATTATGAAGGAGTTTGACATTAGCCATAACCCTTCAGGGCAGTAATACCCGAAATAGCTAGTAACGCGCCACAAAAATCTGATAATGGTTCTACAGGAAGCATGTTTTCAGTCTTTGACCCGATGTTTGAAACACAGCAAGATAAAAGAATGCAAAGTGAAGCAAGCACGACATAACTAAAAGATGGTCAGAGTTTCGTTCGTGCCATTGCACCAGCTACTCCTCTCCATTCTTTTTTCACAGCCCCTAAGTACGTTGTTCCCATTTGTACTTACAGCAAGAGATCTCAGCTTTTATTTACCCACAACCAACAACAGATAAGTGTCTCCAAACGGCCCTTAACATGGCATCCCAGTGTTAATGACTCGGCTAATGACGTTCGCAATGAATGTGCTCCCGTCACAATCAACATAGCCGAGGGTCTGGCAATTAGGGACGAACAAAAACTCAGGGCAGGGTGATCTTTGTCCATTGTAATGGACCTTGGCCCCCCACCAGGGAGCTCTGAATAGTGGCCCGCACGAGGAGTCTGCCTTCCCACCACCCAAACAACCTGGTCAGTGTGTTAATGTTGGGGCAGTAAGCAAACAAAAAGTGGGAACATGTGCCTGGAGAGTTTTATGAGCCATTTTAGAAATGACATACGAGACATCTTCTTTTTTTTTTTGCTTTTTTTTTGGACTCTCAACTCGTAAATTACTTATTCCTTCTGGGTGTATAATTAAACCCAATCACTGCTGCAGACATTGGGTCGTAAGCTTATTTATGAGGATCCTTTTTGGACAGATGAAAGCCATTTTGTAAATATCAGAAATGCTTGATGCAAGTTGAGGCAATCTGAAGTCATTCACCCGTGGTGTCTTCATGTTTATCGTCTTCCAACGAAAAGCTTTCCCACCTAGTTTCTGCTGTTTTTAATGAAAGTTAATTCGACCCAATAGACAATAGAGCACTGGCTGCTTTGGCTTTTCACTTGAAGTTTACATATTTCTGTAGTTGTGAGTAAAAGTTTAATGTATGTTCAATCTCCCATGCTGTCTGTTGGTGCCAAAGGCTTTTCCACTACAGTTTCTGGGTAACATCAGGCGTTGTTGGGAGCTTAGTCATGAACAAACAACACTCTGATATGAGTACATTTTGTCCAAATAAAATTACTTTCTAAATGAGGTGCGAGAAATGCCCTACAGTCATGACCAAGTGTGCAGGACGACATCCAAACAGAACTGGTTCCTCGTGAATTCAGCTAAGTTGAATCCCAATATACGAGAGGACGAGGTGTTATTTCCACGTTGTGAGCCGCTTCACTAAAATGTGTCGGCGTCGGAGCAGGTCCTGGGTTATCACTGTCGTCCAGTGACAAAAAGGATGCAATAGTTGCAACCCAATTCAAGTGGAATGAATTTTTTTTTTTTTTATTATTTTTGGTGTGATGAAGGTGTTTATCGACTGATTCATTAAAAAAAGAGTTTTATTACTCTACTCTGACTCCAACTGAAACAAGAGGAGAGTGTGATCCTCTGTTAATGAGAAACAGCCTCAAGTCGTGAGCCAAGTTGAAAAACGGCACCAAAGTAAAAAACATGGTTTAAAGAGAGAGAGCGGAAGGTTCACTCTCCACCATGTCAACATGTTATGAAGAGAAATACAAAGGACAAAACATCGCGAGTGAATATCTGAGCATAATCATCATCATTATGTGCTGAGTGGGCAAATTATCACATTATCCTGCTCACTTTACTGAGATGGCTGAGTCCATTTAACAGTTACCTTGAAAACACCTCATTTTAATCAATACCAGAATTTCTCACTACAAACACATTATTATCTGATCATTCAACTTGAGGAAACAAACGGCATGTTTGCGAGTTATGAACCTCATCTCATAAACAGGAATATTAAACCCACGCCGCAGTTCACTGCAAGAATCCTGGGGACTATTGCTATTATACTGTCAGAGTTAGTGACTATAAAATCCAAACAAAACGGCTGAAGAGCTTTTGCAATTTCTTCATCAAAAAGGTCACTCACTGTGTGCGGGTGTACACAGCTGCTAGTGACCGTTGCAGGCATTTTCCTTGAGTAGGCAGGAAATTGAAGAGGGTGATATAGTGGGAATGATTTTGAGGCATTTGGCTTGAACTGCTCGGACATAAAAAGCATCAAGGGCAGTTGTCCTGTTTCCACTTTCCTTGACTGAAATTCATCACTCAAACTTTGTCTGACCCCTAAAACATCTGTGTTGAACAGATCAAGGCACTGCTCTGTAAGGCACAACGTTGGCAACATTTGGGCCTAATAATAGACTTCAAAGGAGGAACACATTAGTGTGGACACAGATGGAAAGAGCGCACAAGTGAATCTTAACTTTATGCCAGCTTCACTGTGGTATGTTGTCACTGATTTAGACTTCAGTGTTACACATCATAAGTCTTCATAAGAGAATGGGGGATGCCAGACGATACAGTCGACTGATAGGGAGTGAAACGCACAACAGAACCAGCACCGTCACATACAGCACAGGAACAGAAGGGCTTAGATCAGTTCCAGGCAGAGATGCCAACAAGTCCTTTTTTGTCAAGTCTAAGTGCAGTCTTAAGCCTTGGGTCATGATTCCAAGTCAAGTCTCAAGTCACAGATAGGTGTGACTTAAATGTGACTTGAGTCCAAGTTGCAGACTTGTGTCCTTATGGCTGGTTCCACGTTCGTGGCATTCATAGGTCAAGCACTCGGAGACACCACGAGGGAAACGGAACAGGAAATACAAGCACAAAACAACTGCACATTTTCCTCCAGTAATAAAAACACAACAGCATAATGGAGATCACCAAATGTGCGGGAATAAATTCAAGTAGAGTTCTGCAACATTTACCATTGAAATGGATGACCTCATCAAACCACGCTGCTGCCATGGGTGGAGCAGATGTGGTGACAAAGGCAGAACCGAGAGTTCTCATGTGCTGCTTCAAAATAGCAATTCCACTGAAGTCAATTGTTATCTCTTATGAATGAGATGTTTATGAAGGCAGTCTATGCTTATGATGATAAGCGTTCAGTGGGCCAGGGTTGACTTGTGGGTGTGGTTCAGCGGGTATAAATCATGAACGTCAAGTAGGGATGGGCAATATGGACAAAAAACGTAAGAATTCGTAATAAATGTAATTTTGGCGATAATAATTATCACGATAAGTACATTTTCATTCTATTCCATGTGTTGGACACTACAGTCTCTCTTCAAACTGTTTTATGATGAAACTTATTGGTGGAGTTTGCCTCCAACATTATTATTTCTTTATGTTTAAATATAATAGTTAACTAAGTGTAGAGATGAGAGATTCAAAGTTTCACGTCTCTGGTAGAACCCAGACGTGTCTGACAGACTGCTCTGACAGCTTCATTTAGTCATCTGTCTGCTGTATCTCATGTCTCTTAACAGTTGACTTTAAACTATGGACCCATCTGGACACATTTCCTAGATGCTATTGAAGAAATATTCGGAAAAATGTGGAAGTGGACGACGCCGCCAGTACCGGAGCGGAGGTCCGTCCAATATCCAACTATTTTCACCACAGTGTTTCACCGAGGCGCCAGCGCAGCGTGAAACCTGCATGTGTTGATGTGAACCAAGGCAGGCAACCGCGTCAGAGAACCTATGGGGACCACTCGAGCTAATAAAATAAACACGGATCCAGAGACTTTGAGTCGACCAATGTAATTATCAAAGGTTCCCTGTATTAAAAAGACGTTTAAAACTATGATCGTGAACCAAAGTCTACCACACTCTCTTCAACTGGGGAGCGTGGCACGGCGTTGCGGTTTTGTCATGTACACGTGTGCAAGTCCAATGCAGCGAGTGAGTTGTGTGTTTATTGAATTTATCGTGAGATACAGAATTGTCATCGTGGAGATTGTGTTTGGCGGTATATTGTGTACGATAAGTTATCGCCCATCCCTAACATCAAGTAATTAAAATGTCAGTTTAACAAAAAAAAAAATCAACAATAAATAGTCGGATGAAACCTCAAGCTCTTTGAAGCAACCTGGCTTGCTGGTTAGTTGTTGACATTAGCAGAGTTTGGTGTCACCAAATGAATGTCGTACTGTTGGTGTGAAAGATACCATGCCATTACATTTTTACTCATAACTGTACGCAAACAATCACAAAAGTTTGTTGAACAACACCACGTAAGGCGAAGGTCCCTCACTTCAGTTCAAGTAGCTACATTATTCAACTTGTGGTCAGTCGTTTTCGGAGAGTCCTTTCTCTCAGTCTTCTCTTTCTGCATCCAATTATCGTGCTCCAGTTCTCTTTGTGAGTCCAGCATTTCTGAAACTTTTGGGACTGGCACTGACGATGGACATCCAATGGGCCCATGAGAGGTCGACATTTAGAGAAAACAGAACTTGCACCTCTCGAGTCTAGCATCCAACATTTAGCATCACAGAAGCTGTTGGATTCTACCAAATAAAGGTTACGCCTTCAGTCAATACATTTTTTTTTGTTTGTTTGTTTGCACTTGACACTTTTGCGAAAATCAGATAAAAGACTGTTTAGAGATGCAAACACTGGGAGGTATAGGTCTTATGCTTCTTTACCAGAGCAATTCATTATAAGTAAAACAGTAAAACCATTTTCCAAGTTGTGTTTTTGACTGATGTTTTCTAACAAATGTCACTCAGATGCTATTGCATTGCAAGACCTTTCTGAGATGTGTCGTCTTGAATCTTGCTGTTTTTTGTTCATTTAAATGCCAAGATCAGTTATAGAACCACAATGAATGATTGAAAAACAATGGGTGGAAAAATAAGTGGTAGTTATGAGTTCGAGATGAAAACTTGAACCGTATCATTCATGATTTACTTTGCCTCACAACCCAAACAGTGTTTAAGTCATGCTACGCTATGTATTAGATTTCCGATTTAGAATTGCTGGACCGCAACAGCCTCTTACTTTAAACTGTTTTCTGCAGTCAAATTCCTATCAGATGGCTTATGGCCACAAGAGAGGTCAGCCACATTCACTGGAGTTCCTCCTGAGAATATTCCAAAAACAACATTGTAAAAGAGACAGCCTTCAGAGGGAAAAGATGTTATATGTCACCCTCCGAACATTAGGTCAGGGGGAACCTCTTTCTGGAAATGGCAACCGTTTAACACATTTGTTTTGGTTCAGTCTGCTTCCACATGGGGGAGACAAGCTCCTCCCAACTCCAGCCCCTTTTTTCTCTTTGGAAGGAAAGAACATGTGGGAATGCATAAATATTTTCTCCTGGAGAAAGAATTAAAAATGTAAAAGGGATATTACATAGATGTGGAGTAGTGAGAGAGGAGGAATAGCCCTGTTTAAGAATTGACGTGCACAAAGGTCTTGCCAGGTGTCACTGTTGAGGATTAATGCACATGTTTAGTAGAGGGGCAAGAAAAGAGGCTAGAGAGGAAACGCTTCAAACCTTGGCAAGGTGAAACGCAGAGTAGGAGAGGCAAGAAAAAGAGAGTACAGACAGTGGGGGAGTGGAGGAGTTAAGCACCCTGCTCTTCCAGCAAAGCAAGGAGAAGGAAGAGAAGAGTGATAGAGTTTGAGAAGGAGGGAGAAGAGTCATCTGGACATGGGGATTTGCGCTGTTCTCCTCATCTGTCTCTCCCAGGTGGAACTGGGTAGAGTCTGGGCTCAAGAGCATGAAGGTAAGCCCCTTTTATTATGTCAAATATCTTAACAATAATTCTATTTTCTTGGAGACAGGCATTCATTTCTACAAGGGATCTCAGATTCCAGTAATCATAAACACAGAATGTTCATGTTTGTTTGTTTCTTTTTGTGTGTTTTGTTTTGTGGAAAACTGGGTGCAACATCATTTCTGACACCTTTTGGGTTGGATTTGTAGCATGTGTTCAATTGTGAGGCCCTGGACACTCTCATGTGTCAGTAACAGGAAGCTCATGAAAGTCGTTGCATGTCTGTCTGGATTTTGTTAGGCACTAAAACCTTCATCGTTCAAAGTGAGAAATGAAATGTGCATTTGCTTTTCATTTGGTTTAATTGAAAAGGAAGGGCTTTGTTCGTCAGAATGACACAATCTCTTTAGCCATTTAGGAGCCAACAAAAGCCTGTTGATTTCATTGTAATTTGTTCTTTCGGTCCAAAAGGGATTTCTTAGAAAAGACAGGCATCAAACGCAACAGATGCTTCAGGCTTCACCTAAAGTGAAACTGTCAACAATCACCACCATTTACAGTGTTTTATGAACGCATTTGACAAAAACAGGATAACCCTTCCCCTCCAAACGTATGCATGTATTTATTTTTACTCTCCTTCGAGATGCATTATTTTTAGCCAGCCCTGGATCTACCACTGATGCTCCTCCTCTGACAATCAGAACAGTGATGCTCCAGTTTCCTTGGCCTCTCCTGTGGTCCCAGTTCCTCTGATCAGGTTCCTCGTTTTGCTCAGGGCGACCTGACACATACTATACAAAACTTGATACTGTCTAAACAACCTCAGCCAATATCCTTGCCCCAGTTCCACCATATTTTCTAACATTATCTCTAGCAAGGATCCATCTGGGAATTTACTCAGTAAGGGGTTCCAAAACTTGTCTGTTCATGCCATTTTATTTGGAGAAACATGAATATCAATAATAAAACTGGAGATAATCCTGCAATTCCGAACTAATAATCTCAAAAGGGACAGGGAGAGTCTGGGTGTCAATGAACACTATAAGCATTAGAATGTATCACTGACACACTGGTGCTTCTTAAAATGGTATCACAGGTACAAACAGCCAAGAAAAACAGTTGTCATTGAAGTCGTAACGAGAAGATGAAGCAATTGAATCATACCAACGAATGAGCAGCATAGTTATGATCATGATGGCTCCAGTTCTTTTCATCATCGCGAGTCACACCGTGCAGCCATAGTCAAAGGGCAGACATAGAGATGACAATGATGAAATGTCTATCAAACGCTGTTATCGCCTCTTTTAGGATTAAAAATGCATTCATTCCCATCAGCATGGTCATTGTTACAAGATAGCAATACTCCCAACACCAATGTTTTCTCAAATTGTTTCCAGATTCTTTTTACAGTTTTAATATTTGGCAAACGTATCAACCACAAGCACTCACCACCATCTGGAAAAGGGAATTTTATGTCACATGCAATAAAAATGGAAAAGCCTTTTCCAACATTAACAAAGCCAAAAAGCTGCTCCATAATGCAAAGTTAAGCATAAAGCTTTATTCATTCGCCAATCTGTTCACAATACCAAATGCAGCTTTTTTGGCATAACCATTGAGGTGTTATTGATTCATTGCAGTTACCACAGCTGTTCCTCCAGTGAATTTGATGCGCACGGAACATTTTTAGTAACATCTGAAACAATTACACATGGTTTGCAGAGGTGACTGTCCACTATCCACATTCCAAAGATTCTGAAAAACCACCAGGACTGACATATCTGGACCAGGGATCTCGTCCTTCTGCTCAGTGTCACTGAGCCTATAAAACCTTTGACAAACAATTATTACCTTCTTCTTCAAGGTACATTTCAAACTGTCAAAGAGCTGGAACAGAAGTGGATACGTCTCATACTTGAATTTCATCCTGCAGACTAGACGGAAGCAGCTGTAACTGTTGTCTGAAATGTGTAACTAAAGCTCATATTGAAAAAAAGACGCATGTCTAGTCATGAAAAAAAAAATCTGAATTGTGTGAGAATACGGCTGATATTAATTTAAAGAGCAACTAATGTCCAAATCCAACTTTCCTGACTCATGCATATGTTTCAGATGTTGAAGTATTCCTCTCCATGATGTAGAAAGTCCCACATTATGAAGAGTCTCCACTTTGCAGTTAAGTTATTGCTTTACAAAGTTCTCCCCCGTCTGAAATCTCAGCAAAAAAGAAAGTACGAGCCTCCAACCTCCTTATTAGACCGAGTGGGAGATGCGACAGGGATTCATCCCCCCGAACAAAAAAACAAACAGAAAACATCCCCCCAATAAAACTGCCACGTCTGCTTTCCAACCCTCTTTTTACAGCAAATGTTGGAAATATAATGTGGCAATGTTAAAGCTCAATTGAAAAGTTACGATTGAAAGCTCCATCAACATTTAACCTCCCTCAGGTACATGCACAGCCATTTGGGGAGCTGGTACTCAAGCTAGCAAAAAAGGCACGCATCAGAAACACATTATTATTGTTGTTGTCACAGAAATAACCAACTGCAATTTGTCTATTCTGACAAATATGTATTATCCGTGTGCAATGTTTACCGCTCATTTGCATGACTGGTCAGTGGCCTAGTGATTATCACAAACTGCCTTGAAGTGATAGGTTACAACTTTAACTTAAATTATGGAAGTGATGAGAGAGTAATTCTTTTTGTTCAAGAATCTAATAAATCATTATATCATCTCCGGAAAAAGGGCTGGTTCTTGGCACCACCAGGGGTCTATCAGTGCGTGTCCCATAGCGCCACATGTCCCCGCCATTTCATCGTGTGTCCCCCCCCATTTTTACAACTCACCTGCTCAACAGCTACTGGATCGAACGTGTCATTCCCGTAACTTTGTTCGGCATTTCTCATTGTTATTATCTTAATTAACATGTGTGTGCACATGAACAACACACACGTACGTGAAATGATCTCAGATTTCCAGCAATGTGCCAGTCATCACAGGCAGACACGGAAGTGAGAGAGTGAGAGACAGAACCGAGCCAAAAGCGAAGTCATGTAACTAGTAGAACTAGGCCAAAACGCGGTTTGTAGTAATTCTGCAGACAGACTCTGTCATTAATGCAGCAATCTCCTCCATCGTTCATGGCTAACCCTAACCATAACCATAACCAAGTGCACGGACAGGACGGTCTACGTCGATGTAGAGTGTGACAGCAGCTGTCAGTAGAGGCAGGCTGAAGGGTTCCTCCTGACCAATCACAGCAGAGTGGGCGTGGCTGGAGAGAATGAGATTTCAGCTCCAAAACAAAGTGCTTTCGATTGCTGGACCGCATGTACATTTTCTAATGTAAATATTTCAATAGATACAAAGTTTTAGTGCAAAAAGACGCACCCTGCTGCGTTCCCTCAAGGTCCACTATCATTTTAAATTCAAATTGCAAGACCACTCAAATATACATGGTTTGGTATCCAGTATGGTTGTGTCCATGGTCAGTGCAAGAGCTTCCTCCAATGCATATCACCGTGAGGACTCAAGTGGAAGTGCTACTTAGATCTCCTGAGGCAGTCTTGCTCACAAGTACAGCAGAGTAAACAATCATATGATCATAGTTCTCATGATCATGATCATAGATGAGCATAAGAACATGGATGAGCAAGCAAATTGAAAGGCTGGCCTTTTACCCAATAAGTCCAACGCCACACTTTCGCATAAGAAGAACTCTCAGCCACATTTTAACCCGAACCCTAACTCTACTTAAGTTAAGTATGAATTATGTATATGACAACAACCCCAGTTTCTAATTCTGGCACATCAGAAAAGTTTGTAAGGAGATCTGTTTTACAGTGCTTATTTATGCTCTTCTGTTAGCCAAAGAACATGAAAACGGTCTCTATTCTTTAAATTTAGTGGGCTGTCAAAAATGCATGCATTCATCTCAAAGGCTGAGCCAGACAAGTGAAATCAGATGAGGGGCTTTTCCCACACGATCTGTCAATAAGTCACCTCAGTTCTTGTCTTTCTCCTGCCAAGTCGCCAGACGAAACATGTGTCTTCCAGGTCTGGTTGTTACGACAAAAGCCTGCCTTATTTTACAGAGGACATTCTCTTGGACTGGCTCGCAGACAGTTGGTCATGGTAATAAGACAAGCCCAGAGAGGAAATACTCCAGCAGATCATAGATAAAAATCAAATCTCATGAAAATGGAGCCAGTAGTTGAGGAGAGCAGAAAACACCTGACTAAAGCTCCTACTTCAGCTGCTCAGTGAAGGTGAAGCTGGCAGCCAAACTGACCCACTTAGGTGATCCATGCTCTAAAAACAGGGAAATAACTTCAGCTGCGATGTCATTCAACAGGATTCCTCTTTGGAACTATCTCCCCTGAGCCTACAATGATCTCAAAATAAATTCTGCTCTGTGTCCCGTATCATTAGTAAATCACCTTACATAAGTTAGGTAGTTGAGTATAAAATTATTAAAGGAAATTGTATGTGTGCGTCTGTTAATATCACCGCTAACATAAGTAATGTAGGACTTGAGTAAACATGACTTTCTGATTGGAGCTACTGTGAGTTAAAAATCCAGCTCCTTCCCTCTCATCTGCTCCTGCATCACTGTGGTCCACCCAGTTGAAAACCTTCAAAGATGTCAGGGTGTCTAAACAGCATCAAGATTGCTTTCTACATCTACTCAAACTCTCCACGATCATGTCCAAGGGATAAACAGCAACGGTAGGTAAGTGGAGTTTGAAGTTGATGGGAAAGACAAGAGCTTTTCCATTTGGCTCAAAAACCTAAACCATTTTGTTGCAGGAGTGATGCAAAGACAGCTCACCCCTTTGCTGCTGCCCCAATCCCTCAATCTATAGCCAAACATTGCTTCACATGCAATACACATTGGATATCAGATCAGCTGCGGTGCCAAAGGAGGGAGTACTGAAAAAGATGCTACAGCCATCACACACAAGATTAAGCCATAAAAAGACCACAAACAACGAAAGCTTGAAATAACCACAGCTGAAGAGTTGTCAAAGTTGGTTATTGCAAATTACTTTTGGCTATGGTGGAAGCCTTTGAAAGCAAGATCAGGATAACAATCCTCTGCAGTGAATATGTCAAACAGACTACGGTTGGCAGGACATACATCAGAGGTGCAGCCATTGGCAGTTACATAAGACGGACATCGGCTAAATTTCCTCCTTTGTGACAAGCTCGGAAAATCTGACGAGCGTGACTTGAGTGTGGGAGTGGATTTGGGAGAAAGACAGTGCAAGTTGTGAGTAGGATGCTGGAGGCACAACATAATCTGCAAAGCTGGCTAGCATATAGCGTGTTCTGGCTGACAGCACGACAAGCCTTTTCATTCACGTTGCCATGCAGCTGCAAATCAGGAACCCTGTTTCTGTCTTCATCTTCACCTATGGCTGTACACAGGGGTGTATGACACAGTTTGCCCAAATTAATTTTGTAAGATGGAGTTTCTTTGGCGCTTGTTAAAAGAATATTCAAGTCAAGACATTCGTTGCACATACTTGCGTGGTAGTGATTACTTTTCTTTTGAAGTTTTCACAGGCATGTGCAGCTGACAGGAAGTGACCTGGACTAGATGGAGAACTGAACTGTGGCTGAGAAACATGGTGCTTTTTTCAGTCTGGGGTGGCAAAGATTTCTGTAGCGAGGACTTAAAAGACGTGCGTGTAAGCAGGGAAATAGCAGCTCAAGCATTTAAATAGAGAAGGTGCCATTTTCACATGCTGTTGAGTTTCAAAGTCAACAGCAAATGAAGCGGAAATGCATTTCAGCTGTCGTTTATCTGCTTGTTTGTTAAGTCTTCAAGCGTATTATTTTATTTTATTGTGTGGCATCTGCAAAAGCACCGGATAATAAAGAGTTATAAAAAACAGATGTAGCCGCAATTATTTACAGTTGCTTATAAAAACAATAGTCCCTTTATACTATTCAAATTAAAAACGTTATTCTTGTTAATGTTCTCACTGCAGCGCAAACAATAAACACCATATTTGAAACAGCATCTGATCAGGCATGACACCATCAACATGTAACTGCTTTATTGTCCCTGTTTATGTCGCTGCAGTTGGCAGGACTCTGCTGCAGGGCGAGGAAGATCCCGGTCACAGAACCAAGAGGGACCAGCCAACTGAAGGAGGAGTTGATATCAGTCCCCTGCCAGACAACATGACTCGCATCGTGGTGAGATTGTCATGAAGTCATAATGTGCCCAAGACATAGCGGTGCTGTGTGGTAGTAAATATGAAACTCTTGTGAGAAATATTAGATGGTGAACAGAGATAAAGGCACATGACAATGCATGAGCATAAGAGATGTTTCTATTTTTTCTCTTTGCCTCTGCAGGACCAAGCGTGTAACACCATTCAAACACTTTTACACGCCTCAGCGCTGAGTGTGGTTTAGCTCAGCTCAGAGGACTTTATTTACAAATGTACATGCCTGGTTTTTTGTTAACTCAGCACAAACTTCTCACCAATTTCAATGGAAGAATGGCCTTATGTCTGTTTGCTTGTGAGTTTGAAGACTGTAGCAATGTATTGCTGGGAGTTGACTGTGGCTGTTAAAATAGTGTGATTTTAGGTGCTTAAGAAGAAAACAGTCGCAGCAAATGAGTGTCGCTGCTTGACTTGAGAGTCATTGAGTTTGGCAGATCAACTGGCTGTGTGGCATTTTCCATTCATTATCTCTGAGATGTGCTGGCGTGTTGACGATGGGTCTTTATTTGGTGTCCCATCGTTGTTACTCACGTCAGTAAAACACAACCCAAATAGAATGTCTTTTGTCTTCTCTTGACATTGTAAATTGAAAGCAGACCATGTCTATGTCATGCCAACTTACAGTGTTTGTCTAAGCCGCCAGGGCCTCTGTGTTTGAGCCGTGTGCTTCAGCGTGTGTGCTGGTGAATGACTCACTTGGACACGATCTCAAGTGTTGAACTCCCCTTGCCTCTTTTGGGAAGACGTCTGATCCCAATTTGCTCGACGATCCTTCTCTCTGTGGCTTCTTTCAATAAATCTGAAGATGAAAAGTTGATGATTGGTCACATGCTCCGTCACAGAATTCCCCAAGTTCCCCAGAAAACCCACACTTGAGTCAGGCAGCGAAGATGATAGAGAAAATGGGTCAGTGGCAGTATATGGAGCAGCGGCAGAAGTGGCAGCGCATTTAATTTAACTGCTCCACTTTCTGAGCCCACACTAAACCCCAGAACTATGGCTCTGTCACCTTCAGCTGTGCTATACATTAATAATGTCATCAAGGAAGGAAATGCCAGTTGGCATGTGCTCCAATCAAAGTGGGTTGGAGGTAAGCAGCACCACCAGCTGGACACTAAAACTACATACAGAAAAACTGAAATATATTGAGACATCTTACCTAACACTAACACTTTGAGTGTGGAATGAATCAGGTTTTATTTTCACTCCTACAGACACACAGGAATCCCACACTTCATGACTTCACCACTTTGACTCAAACTCAGTGGCAGTTCCATGGTTTCTGCTTTGCATATGTCAACGTTGGTATTATCTGATGTGCAATAAATATTCATTTGGCCAAACACCCTCAGGTGGACTCACAGAAATACTACACCTGGCAGAGTTATGGCCCGTCTGACAAAAGAACTGAGGTGTTGTGGGTAGATCTGGATGGACTACACAAGAGCCAAGTCAGAATTCATGGGATATTATCCAACACACATCGACAAGCTGCGGTGAGAGGAGCATGAACACAACATGAACAACGTGAGGGCAATGTCACATCTGAAATGCTTCTTTTGAACAGAGGGTGGCCCTGTCTTTTGATTTTCCTTTTTATGGACACTACCTGAGGCAGATCATCATTGCCACCGGAGGTGAGTGCTTATTATGAGATGAAAAAAACATGCAGGATAAGTGTCAATTGTCCCCAGGATTTATCTTCATGGGTGAGATCACTCACAGAATGCTGACTGCAACACAGTACATCGCGCCTCTCATGGCGAACTTTGACCCCAGCTTCTCCAAAAACTCTACAGTGAGGTACTCAGACAATGGTGAGCGCTGTCTTCTAGAGAATGGGACTGAAATAAAGCAACAGAGCTTCTGACTGGTTTTGTGTCTTTGCCTGCTTAGGGAACCTATTTGTGGTCCAGTGGGACCACGTTCGACTAAAAGACCGTGAGGATGAAGGCTCTTTTGTCTTCCAAGCAGCGCTGCATAAAAATGGAACTATTGCTTTTAACTACAGAGAAGTACGTTGTCCTGGATTATAAGTAGTTAAATCAACCTATGCATACTAGAGCTGATTAAATAAAACATAAAAAATGTGCCTAGATTCCTGTCCCTGTGGTGAAAATTAACTCCACGGAACATCCAGTGAAAGTTGGGCTCTCTGACGCGTTCATGGCGTATCTCCCCTCTGCACAGATGTCAGGTCTGTAGCCTCAGCTTGATTCATACAAACACTTATTCCCAAATGGAATGTCTGTTTAAGCATGTGAGGAGATTCAATATTTGCACAAACTGAATTCATGTCTGCTGTAAGGCACCAAGAGAGTGTATCAAATTCAAGTGTATTGTTTGAGGTTCGCCGCACTGGGTTTGGAAGTGCGGCCGAATTAACTAAAAAACTAAAATCGTAACATTCCTGCTTGATTTAAGATGCGAAGCGGCGGACGATCTATGAATATCACCGGGTTGAGATTGACACCACAAAGATTGTGAGCAGATCCGCGTTTGAGTTTACACCGCTACCCAGTAAGTGTGTGTTAAACGTTTAACTGTGTTCATTCTTTATATGTACCTTTAGTTTGGCACCATATTGGTTTGTCACATTTAAAAGGGCCTTTCTTTGTTCTGTTGTTTATTGCTTTGTTTTATGTTCTCAGTTGAATATCTTTCATATACCCATGTATGTCCAATAAATGCATTCTGTATCAATGTGAGAAATGATGAATTCTTCCAGCTTGCCTTCAACACACCTCCTGCGACCTCTGCCTCACTTCCAATGTGACATCTGGGTGTGGATGGTGTAACACACTTCAAAGGTAGTGTATAGCGATGCGTATGAGAAAACGTAGACAGTTTGGTCACGTCTAATTCTTGTCTGACCGAGTTGCAGGTGCTCTGATGGAATAGACCGACATCGCCAAGAGTGGCTTGACTACAACTGTCCAGAGGAGGTTGGACATGTTTTCAATTTTTTAATATTTATGCGTCAACACATTTGCTGAAATATACATTTATCTGTCTTTTAAAAATACTGTTTTGTATTTGTATTTATGAAATGTTCTCAATGACATTCTGACAAAGCTTAAGTTTGTCCATTGTTCGTCCTGCGCATCCAATTTAGGCAAAGAGCACCTGTGAGGACTTTAACCCAGACCTATCAGAGACTTCTACAACACCTATCAACCATTCTACAGCGAGTCCAACTCCATCTGCAGCTGAGTTCAAGGACCAGCATGTCAAGAGTGGTGAGTCCCCAGAACAATCACCATAATTAGAATTGTTCAAACAACACTCATACTAAATATTAGTTTCTAAGCCATATCTTCTGTGTAGAACTGCAGGTTTTCTCATCATAATATTTCAGGAGCTGTTTGTTGTAACTCAAGGGGGGTTCAAATGAACCCCCGTCAGTGACGCACCGCGTCATGTAGCTCACTGACGACACGCTGTGGTCGAAGACTGCAACAACCTACTACTGCAGATCAGTGAGCGAACTGTGGCAAACACGTTTAGATTAGATTAGATAAGCTTTTAGGATTTACCTTAATAATCAAGATCACAATGAAGTGGCAGGTGACAGCAGATAAACGTTCGATCACATATTTACACTTATACTTTTTTGTCGTTTAGGTTTACAGACAGACTCACCAGACCTTATGGGCATCACTGAGAACACAGCCATCATTGCAGGTGTGGTGGGAGCCTTGGCTCTACTTGTAGCTCTCACCTTACTGGCTGTTTACTACATCAACACACACCCGACAGCTGCTCCGCCGTTCTACCTCATGCAGGTAAGGAAATATACAGTGTTACATTTCTTGAAAAAAGATTTACAAATGACACCCACGTCGATTTCACTCAAGCAGAGACGTTCCAACAACTACTGGCCCTCAATGAAGTTCCGCAACCAGGAGTGCCACTCCAGTTACACTGAGGTCGAGCTGGGTCATGAGAAGGAAGTCTTCATTGAAGCGGAGCAGTGCTGTTGAGGGACAGAATCACTCAGTTTGTGGACAGCTAAAGAACTGTACACAACAAATGCAGACCACAGAGTGTACTGCATCTAAGATCCGGTGCAAGAAAGTTTACACTCCAGCTGTTTTTACAACTCTTATGGTTGGTCATCAAACAGGGAACTAGCCACTATGCCCAAGAGACTTGGTTAACTCGGTTAAGAGAGATAAATGTTAATCTGTACATGTTTGGACTGGACGCCCTCATACTGCAAATCAATGTACAAGTTGGCATTTTTGTTGTCTTTTTGTTTCACCATCAGAGTGAGGATTGCATTTAGTAACGCTGTCAATTGTGATATGCAAAACAATGTCTTTCAAATTGATTTTAAGCTTTTGCATTAAAGGTCTTGAAACACGTGTATTGTAAGAGGATATACTTGAATGTTTACAAATGCCATCGTAAAAATGTGCCCAACTGAAGCGCAAAAACAAAGAAGCTGCGTCATATGCTAACTTAAGCGCAAATATAAGAATATTAATAGAAAGCGACAATCGCGGATCACCAGAACGTAGGGTAAATAAATCTACAAAAACTGGCTACAGACTTAAGAGTCGCCAAAAAAAAAGCTAAGGGTGCTAAACACCTGTCTGTAGACTTCCATCAGGTTAGCTCTGCTAGCATGTGCCTCGCAAGGAAACACCGCCACATTCGCATCAAAGTATCGACTTACACTTACGTTACACTTACAGACACGCCGGTCACTAAATTTTACACATTTAATAACAAAAGCCAGGTGTTTAAATGAAAATAAAATAAAAAAAGAAGTAGAGGGGGCACCCGGATTTGAACCGGGGACCTCTTGATCTGCAGTCAAATGCTCTACCACTGAGCTATACCCCCACGCGCTAAACAGTGACTGGAAAAGGCTTATATATGTAAACCGCGGTTATATACGGAAAATAATTCAAACAAAACTTGTTGTAGCCTTTCATGCAATTTCCCTATATAACACAAACGTATATAAATGACCAGCAAACAACGCTATGCGAAACGCTAGTCGTTTGAATGGCCACTGAACGGGAATTTTAAATGTATGATTCAACAGTTCGACGAAAAAGGTCAAAATATATGCGCGTTCAATTCTGACCATGTAAATGTGTTAACTAAAAATTCAACCTAATAATTTCCGAGGTTTAGTGAATGTGGCATGAGCTTCTCTTTGGCTCCACCCAGCGATTTAAATGGGAACGTGCAGACCTGCAGAACGCTGGTTCGCGTCTCCCTCGCAACTCAAACCCAGCTCCCGGTATATAAACCACCTTGTCTTTTTAAAGGTTCTTTTGGCCTTTGCTCCATCATGAATCCACCTTGTGGAAGATGCACCAAACCTGTTTATCCAACAGAAAAAATTAACTGCCTTGATAAGGTGAGTGGAATTCGGAATGGAAATGACACACGAGTCCATGTGACGTCAGTTTAATGTTCTTCATGTTCTTTTCTAACGTTTTGCGGGTTTACGCAGTAGCTAGACGCGTACTTATTTGACACTAACATATGGCAATGACAAGAATGTACCACAGCTACAGTTACACAAAAGTGTGTTTGTCCTGTGTGTATCAGTTTGCGATAGTCTGATAGGAGCGCATCCCTAAAAATGTTGTGTCAGTTCAACCAATACGAGGACAAAAGTCAGATAACCTTTGGAACTAAAAACAAACACACTAATTAAATCATGTTTGGAATTCCCAAAAGCACCACTGTGACTTTTTTAAATGACTGTGGTTGCTGAAATTATTCTCAGGAGTCACACTAAATGTGGCTTCATTTAAGTTCCACAAGTGAAAACTTTTTTTGTCTTCATGTGTTCAGTCATGTAGTGACTCAAAATATTTAGGATAGAAATAAATTAAATACATTATCATTTCCTCACTCATTTATTTTAATGTTGTTGAAGATTTCTGAAAGAACAATGCTGCCATGTTGATATTTAGTAACCAAAATAAGTAATTGAATTAATCATTTGATTCATCATTTCACCCTAAATATGTCTGTTTGCCAAAGTAACAATGTGCAGGTATTTTTTTTATCCTACTCTGCATGTCTGAAACTGCTCGAACACTGTACCAAAAAAGGAAACTGAGATGCTTTGGTTTTCTGTTTACCCTGAAGCTCATAATAGAACAAATTCTGAGGTTGTTCACCGTTGATGGATTTGCACCGATCCAAGTTTGGTCCCACTGCAACAACTATTCTAGAGCTTCTGCATTGTTTATCCTATAGCAAAGACAAAGAATAAAATTTTACTTCCAGATTCTTGCCATTTCTTTCTCTCTCTCACCAGTACTGGCACAAAGGATGTTTTAGCTGTGAGGTATGCAAGATGGCTCTGAGCATGAACAACTACAAAGGCTTTGAGAAGAAACCCTACTGCACTATGTGAGTGGACTAATCCCACTTCTTTCTCTGTAAAAACAACCCTAAAAGGTTCTCAGATAACCTTAAAAATCACAGTGAAATCAATTAAAATCACAATATGTATTGAACACTGTCCTGCCTTCTCACCATTCATCCCAGTTGTTTATGTTTTTCAGGCATTATCCTAAAACTTCCTTCACTATCGTGACAGACACCCCAGAAAATCTACGTCTGAAGCAGCAGACCATGCTCAATAGCCAGGTCAGAGCCTTCGCTGCCTGTGTTGTCTTCACCTGCCTTTCCTCAAATTTCATCATTTCCTGAGCGCCTCAAGCCTCCCACACCAACACCACGCTCTCACTGTCCCATTGCTTCTTCAGCACATAGGTTATTGCAGCCAAACCTTTAACCCGATCAAAGGGCTAATTTGGGTAAAATACCCCTTCAACCGCAACACCGTTAAATTCCCAGAGAAAGCTTTCCTGTTTACTTGTGCAATTCCCGCCTGCTGCTCCGGCCGGTCCTCTGCTCTCATCCACCCGACCCAGTTCTTTGTTTATAACCATAAAAGTCTCTGCAGCCCAACTTCCTCACAGAGGTCGAATAGTCCTCATAGCAATGACATGACTCTGGTGTGTGAGAGAGAGCGCGCAAGATTAACTACTGAACTCTTCTGTTGCCTTTTATGAGACAGCTTCATAATAACGGCAATCTGTGAGGATGATTGTGCTTCTCACTTGTAAAACAGTGATGAACATTGGAACTGTACGTGTTAAAACATTTCTTTCTTACCATTCGTGTCCTCCACCAATTGAATAATGTGTGATGCTTTCTCTTGCAACTAGTTCTTTTGAAAGCAGATGGAATCCCTCTGTTCAACCGACACTGCCAGTTCCATTTAAAACTAGAAAAGCACTCAGAGAGCGCTTGTGATTTTGTCTTTAGAATTAGATGCCTTTTAGCGTTTGAAGTATCAATTGCATCGCATCAGTCGTGAAACTGGAATGATCTCAATCGGACAGCAGGTGGCCGTAGTGTTTTGTAACTAAAAAGCTAAAAAAAAAAAGGCACTGTACCTCATGCTCATCAGAGACTGAAAAATCCTGCACAATATTTGTGGATCCAGATGGTTGTCCAGAACACTGCCAAAATCAAGTCCTTGAGATATTATTGTTGCCTAAAAATTTCATTGGTCAAAATTTCAACCTGAACCCTGCATCGCTGCCATCATGGTTGGCTAGTGACGATATATCCCCGTGTTGAATTCACCACTGGCTCAGCCACACTGTTCGCGAGTGTTGTGTCATCGATGTTTGAATTGGAAAAGTCATCCATTACGAAGACGCAGTGCCGGGCAGTAGCTTACTTGCAGTCACACTGACTGTAGAATCCAAGCATTTAACTAAAGCCCGGCACATTGGACCAAGTGTGACCCTGCACTAAGGTGGATACAACGATTTGGCCACACACTAAAACACCAATGAGCTCCTTTCGAATGTACACAACAGTAAATACATAAACAGCAGCATCGTTCCTCCTGCTGTTTCATTGAACTTATCTATTGAAATGCAGCAAATAACGTTTCGCAAAGATGATTGGTGTGTCAATTTTGTTTTAATATTTACATATTCATTTACACTGTGGGGACTAATCTAATCTAATGTCCTTATGTATGTGGCAGCTTTATGTCTACAGTAGGGGTGGGATTTGATTTTAAAAATTATTTTGTGATTAATGAATCTCAATTAATCGCAGTTTAATGTATAAGAATATTTGCCACAAGAAGCCACATTTTTCAATTTGAATTAATTTGGTATATGAGTGAATCAAATGATGGACCCATACATACATCTAAACAACAAAATATTGTTTATTTTGCATCAGTTTGACAACAGCACAATAAATCACGATGGTGACTATATTCAAGTTTTTATATCACCTTATTTAAATTAAAGCTCTTTTAATGTCTTCAAAATATTTGTATAAGAATTTCAATTTTATAGGAATTTCAAATACATTCAGAGTAGTGGAAACCCTGACCATTGTGCAGTGAAAAACATCCCTGAACAAAAGCAAACAAAAGCATCTGTTTGCTTTTGTTCAGGGATGATTCCTCCATGTTTGTTGTTGTTGTTATCATCCTAGCTGCCACGTGTCTTGTGCATCAGTGTGATCAGTGGACCAGGAAGTCCTGCACTTCCAAAGGTTCCCTGTTGTCTGGAGAGCAAACTGTTACATTAAATTATTATTTGTTGCAATTAATTAATCATAATAATGTTGTGATTAATTAATTGTAATTATCTTGTTGAAGTCCCGCCACTAGTCTACAGTCAGTTTTTATGTATTTCTTAAATGTTTGTCTTTAATGTCCACAACATCTTTGCTGACTTTAATGTATGGCTGCTGTGACGAGTTGAATTTCCCCTCTGTGGGAAGAGTAAAGGCAGTCTAGCTCTCTGTCTATCTATCCAATATTTTATTTTTATGCAAAGCTGCTCACTCCACTACAATGTGAGATTTGATCACTGTTTAAAAAAAAGTGCGCTAGTGTCCTTTTTAGCTCTTCTAAATTTGGGCTCAATTTTTTTTCCGTAACTGCGGGCACAGCCAAGAAGCCATTTTTGTAGACTTTGTCCCTCTTTGTGCACAGCTTTTTGAGCGAGGCGTTGTAAACAAACCTTTGTAAACTTTAACTAAGTACAATATTGTAAATGTGAGATGAGTGTACAGAAGGGAAATAAAAAAGTCAGTAGGGCCCCTGTAACATCTGGATGCTGATGATCCCTAGCAATGGTAGCAAATTACAGTCGAGTATAAAGCATAAACTGTTGACAGAATGATTCACTCTTGTGGTGCACCTTCTTGGTCATCGCAGCATCTTTGACTAGATCTCTGTTAAAACATATTTTCTGTCTTTCTCCTGACAAACATCCAGCCTGTAATTACTGTGGGATAAACAACTGCTTTTGCTTCCTGTTTTCATGTGACTGACATTTTCACATGAAATCCCATGCATCCGAAAATAGGACATTTTTAAAAGCTGCCAACTCGCTCCTGGTAATTTGCAGGCGCTCTATAAGGGAGAGTTTGAGAAGAGCAAGGGGAAAGGTTTCAGCGTGGTGACCGACACTCCTGAGATGCAGAGACTGAAAAAGACACAGGATCAGATCAGTCACGTACGTTCAGTCGACCTCCGGACCTTCAGAGACCCCGAATCAAGTGCTACAAGATGATGATAGTGCACTGGAATCAAAACTCTGACTAACTTTGCATGAGCTTCTGTGTGGAGACAAATGAGTGTGACTGTTTTGATGTTAAAATATAAAAGCTATCAAACATTTTAGACAATATTCAATAGAAATGTAATGTATTGACAAACAACTGGAGGTTGCAGTTAAAACCAGGAACATATCGACCATCCTGCAAGTTCACAGCAAGGATGCATTTAACAGTACGTCATTTCAGAGTGAACAGATATTGAGTGTAATTTCAGATTTATTTGGCAGAGATTTTTTATTAATTTGTAATATTATTCCAGCAGAGGCTTACATTACCCACTGTGCATATTTGGGGACTAAGGGATACAATTTAGATTGTAGATGAAAGAGGAAAACACATGAGTATTTATTCATAGCCAAAACGTTTTTACTGATAAATTTAACTTCATATGATTCACACTTTAATTTCTATCTTCAAATGTGCATGTGCTTAATTTCTGTGCCTTTTAGTGATGCTGTTTTGCTGCATTGCTTTGACGAGATGGATTGTTTTTTCATGTTTCCACTGTGTGGTTCTACTGTGCTAAAGGCTCTGTACAAGGAGGACTTTGAAAAGAACAAGGGCAAAGGGTTCAGTGTGGTGGTCGACACCCCTGAGATGCAGAGACTGAAGAAGACTCAGGATCAGATCAGTAATGTGAGTATTCTCGAGGTTAAAGCGTCTCCTGTTCTCTTGCAAACATTCTACAAACGTATGGAATATTGACACTACACCAGTAGGAAAAAGAAGATCGGAGTGAAGCATTCCCCAGACCTGAATCTAATCAAGCTCCTGTCTCATAAGCCTTGTAAATAAAGTATGAAAATGTGAGTAAAAATATCCAGTGAAACAGTGCAGACGCTTCTGATCTGAGCAGAGAGAAGAAGCAGCGCAGAGAATCTGCCCTATATGGTCAAAGTTTCTCAGCTGTGGACAGCAGTCAACGTCTGCTCTCCTTCAAACACACACAGAAGGGAGTTCTCCACACATACAGTACTTTTTCTGTCAAGTTGAGGCAATCCGAAGCAGTAGGAATGATGTGTCATAGTACAAAACACATACATTTTTGCTTCCCTTTTCTCTCCTTCACTTTTCCCTAATAACAGAAAAACACAAATGAACACTGCAAAAACGCTTCTCTTGAACAAACGTCACAATGTAAGACATTCATTTCCAAAATGCTTGAGCAAGGACTTTGTAAAGAACCTGCTTGTGTTTCTGTACAGATTAAATACCATGAGGATTTTGAGAAGAGCAAGATTCGGAGCGATGCCCCTCCTCCTGAAAACAGACAGAGTGAGTCATGTTGCTTTTATACTACTTGGTATTTCAGGGTCAAATTCTTTTCATAACATGCCATATTGTGTTCAGTTGATGAGGATTCTTCAAACCCAGCAAGATACCAACAGGGACCAGCCTGCCCCGCTGCAACTGCGCCATCTAGTGGGGGTGTAAGTTAATGCTACTGGAGCGTATCATAGACACGTTGGGAACATGCCTCATTGTTTACTTGAATAGATAAATTAGAGAATATAAGATTTGGTTAGATTGTGTTTATCCTCGTCACACGGGGGAAATTCTGGTTGTTGCACAGCAACATTGAGGACTTAAAATTGACACTAAAAAATAAGATACAATCAAGTTAAATTTCAAATTAAATCCAAACAAAAATGTTCAATTTAGATAAAATATATTCCCATGAAAATGTAACTGTGTTTTAAGAAAATTTAACGCAAGTTTCCTGGGTAAAATATGAATAAAAATTAAAGCCGTCTTTTTTTTTTTTTTTTTTTTGTGAATGACCCATTTCTGAACTGGAACATTTTCACCCTCATTCTCTCATTTTTAATGTATACCATCATGTCCCCACCACACTAAACCATTATTAAAGCTAAGCTAACATTCATCTCAAAGCAGTTACCTTCCAACGGTTTACAACATTTACACTATATCTTGTGTCTCAACCCTCTTAGAGGCGCTTCCAAGCGGTGTACAGCTACGCAGCAGCCGAGGCAGATGAAGTGTCACTGCAGGAGGGTGATCTGATCTTAGACGTGGAGCCCATCGATAAAGGATGGATGTTCGGAGTCAACCAGCGGACGGGCCAGCGCGGGATGCTCCCTGCTAACTACGTCCGACCCGTATGAGCCCATTTGCTCCCACTTACAAGGATTTCACGGGAATGACTGATCAGTCAAATAAACGTTTCATACAATTACTGAGTTTCATTTTTTTTTTGGTAGTATGAAGTCAAAACCGAAGGGATTTCATTGCATTTCTCCTCAGTATTTAGACTAAAAAAGTCATGATCAGTGAAATAAGGCACTTTATTCCATAAACCAGAAAAGCATGAAATTTCATCCTGCTCCAGTTAAAATGAGAACTTTATTCTTGCGACTTAAAAGCACCTTTGAGTTTGTCTTTTAAATACCATTTACAAGCACAAGATACAAAACGGAGCTCGAACGTTTTAAAAATTGGTGTTCCATGATGAGCCATTAGTGGTCACTGTGGAGTAAAAAGCCACGCGCTTGTCAATTTTGCTCCGCAGCTTCAACGGGAGACACTTCAGCTGCTCCGCCAACAGGGCGGAGTTACGTCCAATAAAATCTTCACACAACCTGGAAGACAGAGAAATGAAATAAAGTTTGCGTTCATGACTCAAGATAGACAAAAATATCCTTAATTCTTCCTGAGAAATTCGAGGGTAAATCGTCAACAACCACTGTTCAGAAATACAATATTATCAACCTCTAAGCATTTATGTTTATGTTATTTTTTATTTATTTATTTTCCTTAGAAGCTCCTCGAGACCATAAGTATCATTCCTCACATTTCCAGTACAGCCTCTTCGGACTTACCTTAACCGAAAACTATACTGACGCTGAATATAAAGGGAAGAGGAGCCTTTGGAAAAGTCATGTTGACTTGGAGCTACATATTCAGTCATATGAAAGACAGTCATGAAAACATGCTGTTGTACGTCTGTGGATCCTGACATCAAGCACAGGTTCAAAACAGACCAGAGTTTCCTGAATTAGAAATATGCTAGCGATCATCATATCATCATATATTGAGCAGTCTGCAGCATGCACGTATGTCGCTCTTTCACAGTACAATTCTCACCAAATCTACACATGTACTATTCCAAATGAACTTGAAGTGGAGGCGCTGCGAGACTGGGAAACGATCAACAGCCACATATGTGAAGCAGGGCGGAGGCCGAGCGCCACTTGAGGAACTGACCTATGGAAGCAGATTTATTTTTCTTGCATCTGTGACCTTTTTTATTTTGGTTACTGCAACCCAGGATAATGAGCTTTTCCTCCCAAGTTTCCTTTCTCTGAATGTGAAGCTGGTGTCAAGAAGAATGTGGACAACCAGATTCCAGGGTGAAACTTCCTGTATATCAAGTAATTCATGAATACTAAATGAGCAAATCATCACAATCACCGTGGCTTAACAGGATCCTGTCCTTTTCAGTGACGTGTCCAGTCCAACTCATTTACTGACCTATTTCAGGGAGCATTCACCTAGCTGAGGAGATGAGTTTGAAAGTATAGACGTAAACTCCCACTTCAGGTGTGCGGGTTTTCCTGCTGCCTGGGGCCACTTTGCGCTGAAGAGAGTTCATCATACCTGAAAAGGGAGTAGGGCTGCGTCTGGATGATGAACACGTCACTACAATGATGAGGCGATGGAGCTCTGAGGATTGCCACCTGTAAATAATGGGAAATCATCACCTTCACATACTGTAGCTAGTAGTGGTGTTGCAGCAGAGCTGATTATTGTGGCTGGAGCGGAGTCACAGCCAAGTAAACTTGATCTGCAGACTGATCAAACCAGACCAACACCTTTATCAATTCTGACCATCAGTTACTGACAGGAAGCTGTCATTTTTCAACCAGGAATCTACACAGGAAACGGCAGGGGAGTGGACTTACTGTTGGACTTGTTCTGACTGGAGACATTTATCAGCTAAATCTGATATCCGATCCAGTCACTTGGGCATGGGTTATTTATGCCAGTGAAAGCTTTACATTCACAACATTTGGAGTGACAGCTGCAGAATTTTTGCAGAACCACAAACCAAGTTTTGTTGTCTGATGGTTTGTGTTTCTAGGCGATGCAATCTCAAACACTGCGCCAAAGAGGAATGTAGTACAACGAGTAGAGTTCAGACGACAGAGCAGATGCAGCCTGGGGTTATTTGAAAGCGTCTCCATTTCTTCATCGCGTCAATATTGAAGCCTGCCAGCACATCTGGGTGAAAGGTCAGAGCAACGCTCCGTCGTTTCAAAGTTAAAGCCTGGAGTAGTAGTTTTTTAAAGTAGCTTTCTTCAACTCTCAATAACAATTAGGTTGCATTCATGAAGCATCGGTGGTGAGAAAAGTTCAATGGACCACATTAACAATGAGACAAATAGTTTTTGATGGTAGCTAACAGAAAACAACACAGCATCGCTAAAAATATGTGACTTTGTACCGACAGATTATAAAAGCAAAGAAGCTCAATATTTTGACTAAAAATAATGTCATATAATGTCAAAAACAATGGACTCCACTGACTATGATAGCAGGGCAAACAAACTCTTTCAGTACTCCAAAATAAATGAGTGTAGAAATAAGAAAAATATTTACACAAAATTTGGTAAAAAAAAAAAAAACACCTCAACGTCAAGTTCCATCAGACTCTGAATGTGCATCAGGATCATCACAACCTTTTGACAAAGCCTGTGCCCCTCTTATCAAGCTGAGGCAGGCCTTGTGTCTTGTTTTCAGTTGGCAGGAATCATGAGTTTCACTTGGAGACACTATGTGAGGAAGCGTTGCCTGTAATGCAGCGGGTTTGAAAGTTGGCCTTCTAATAACTTACATCATCTTTATGTAATTCAGCTTACAGTCAGTCAGGCAGAGAGCAGTGAGGTCATAATCTCCTTTCTTAATGTCGCTTTCCACAAACAAGGTGCAACATTCCGTAAGCGGAGCAGATTATCCAGCATATGGGTTGTTTACACCAGTGCTACAATACTACAAGTGCAAGTGGAATTGATCACCCACCGAGTCCATGAGGATGCAAAACTTGCTGCTTCCGCCGAATATGACGATGTCGTTGTCATTTCCTCGACAAGCACTATGACTCACCCTAGAGGGAGGAAATCGGAGCTTTTACTCTATATGAACAAAAACTACGATTCTTTCATGCCTAAGCATCAGGAACCTTGAAACCTTCTTGCAAACAGCTGCAATACATACTTATTATTTAGAGCAACCAACACAACTACAATTCTAATATTCCCTTGTAATGTAATGACCTTGGTTTGTCCAGATGACACCATTTGGTCCACTCTCTCCTGGTGGTGTCAAAAAGCCAGCCATCGCCTGAGACAGCAAGTGAGAAGAGAAAGGTTAAATGAAGAAACAAATTCAGCCGCTATCTTGGCACGGTCTGGCAGAGAGATGTGAAATCTAAAAGGAAGAAAGAAGAGGACACTGACTGAGTGTGTTTCCGTTTGTGCTCAGCCCTCCATACACAAACAGCGCGTGATCAGAAATTGGGGTCATTGTGTGCATTGAACGACCCGGAGGAGCACTTGGGGAAGGAACATCACTGGAAGAGAAACATTGTCAGAGCCGTGGCATTAATGTACCGATGGCAGTAGTGAAGGATCATTACAACTGTGTCCATGTCCACGTGTCAAGGTCGATGCTGAAGAGACACAAGTCTGTAGATTCCTGCCACATAAGACAGACGTATTTCAGAAAGAAGAGCGACCACACGTCATGCATCATCACGACAATGAATCATGCAGTGGAGCACTGAAGTAGATCCACACAGGTGGGCGTATGTGAGGGTCAGTCTGCACAAGGCTGTGGACCCACAACAGGAAGAGCATGTTCAAACAGGAAACAAGTCTTTCCCTAAACATCTGCATCAACTCATAAACATATGAGCCCAACTCCTCAACAGAAACAAATTTCAACTCTTCTCTGTGCAACTCACCGCTCCACCAGAGATGTAGCCTCTGTTTCCCAAGACGGCGCTGGCATGGTGGCCTCTGGGGGACGGGGCAGGACCCTGGATGAAATATTCATAAAAGCTTTCAGACATTTGTTAAAAGAAAAAAAAAGAGAAATAAAATACCTGGCAAGAGTGAAATGTGCAACACAACAGTGTGGGCCATTAACACTTGACTTAAAGGTACTATTTATGATTAGTACATTCATAAAACATCATGATACATTTATATGGCTTAATAAAAGATGTCATGAATGTCCATAATTTATGGCAACTTGTAACAAGGCTTATAAAATATTATATGTAGTGGATGTAACTTCATCTAGTTACAAAGACTTAAGACTTAACCCTAACCAGCCCGTACAATATTATTACTTTCATCAACCTTTTAAGATGTCATAATATATATATATATATATATATATATATATATAAATCTGATCACACAAACTAGATGTACGTCAACTCGTCACCTGGGCACCTTAGGTCGACAAACTCATTCCCACTCCCTGCATGCGCCAAAAGCTGGCAAAAGCAAGCGTATACACACCTGAGTTTCTGGCGTGCTCCATGTAGCCGAGAGCGTGTCGAACACATTGACTTCATTGTTCCAGCCCCAACACCGGAATAATGTGTTTCCTATTGTCGTCTATGGAAACATTGGATGTAGAAACAGGAATTGTGATTATAGTATCAGAAAATGTAAACAAACCAACACCTGTGTTTCTGTTGTTGCATCCAATAAACAAAGAAAAAAAAATTATTACCCAAGACATTTCCTCGACAACAAAGTTTGCTGACGTGGCGTTTCTTGCTTCACCTAAGGTTTTACATCCATATCCGCCAAAGTAAATGATTCTGCATTACAAAAGTCAAAAATCAAAATAAAAAGATCAGTGTATAGTGAAGATCGGAGCTGAAGTACTGACCGGTCTCGATGAACCCAACTGGTGTGTTGACATCGAGGCGACGGGGTCGGTCCCTTTGTGTCTGTCACTTTCCTCCAGGAGCAGCACACGTCTGTGATGTCCATGCTGTACATCTGGACACGTTTGTTTGTTTGTTTAAACACTGACATTGTTTTCTGACTAACAACTGGGCAACTCACTTCATTGGTGTAACCTTCCTGATCGCATCCAGCAAAGATGTAGAGAGTTCCATTCACCAGAGCACTACAGAAGCAGGACAGGTCAGAGGGGATGTCTCCACCCACTTCCCTGCACTCCCTGCCAAGCAGATAAATCCTGTCATTTTGATGTGGCCGCCATCTACGTGGGGGGAGATTGAGGAAATGGTTCAACTCACCAAACGCCACTGTGCAAATCACAAAACCAAATCTCATCACTGGGAAGAATTCGGTCCTCGCCATGAACAACCTGAAATACACGCCACACTTTGAGTGAAGAGCTATCAGAACATGGAACATGGTTATGCTTTTCATTTTGTATCAAAGTATATTTTTCTTTTCGTTGTGTGTAATCATTATCTACAGTACATCCAAGATCATGTGACCCTACTTTTCTCACAGACAGCTTTACTAAATAGTAAATGGCTAACTAAGACTTCAGGAGTGCAAGCGCCTTGCTCATGGACACAACAAGCAGAGATGGAAGCAGCGACCTCCCAGTCACAGCAACTGAGCTTGGCTTCCTTTACACTTCAGTGAACATGTCTGATGCTTCTACTGGAGACAATGGCTGATCCTTTATCATTTTGGCTACAATTCTTTACACTCGTGATAAATTCTTATTTTCACAGGTAATTTCATGTCACAAATTTATTTGCGACCAATCAGCTTTGTGCATAGCAAAGTCATTTGCAGGGGCAGAATATGCACCCTGACACATTCTCATTTTTTCAAAAACAAGAACCGAAATGTGACGTGTTGGGGCAAAAAGTAAACATGAATTATAATTGACACATTTTCAAAAACTGGTTCATGTTCAATCGCAGCTTCTAAATTAACTTAGCAGGGCCCTGTTGTGGAATGTTTTTCCTGCAGTCAGCCACAGTCTACGCAGTAAAACGCTGAGACTCCTGCAGCAGCTAGCGACAATCTACAAAATGCAGCGTTTGTTTTCTTATTAAAATAAATAACCAGGTATGTCCCGGTATTGATACTGGCCTGTTTCTCTGCACTCATCAAATACTCGCTCAAGACAGCAACCGATACCTACGATAATATATAAACTACGATTATGACACGTCATAGATTATGAATATGACATCGGCGATCATGGAATTATGGATGGAAATGTAAAAATAAATAAACGCATCCACAGCACAGCTTGCTCTCTCCATAAGAGAACTCCACCCTCTGTTTACACCAAGTGGGGGATGGAAGTATTAGCCACCGTTTGGTGTTGACAGTTCAAAAGAAGCATCATTTTCAGCATCAGAACCTCACAGGAGCAGATGCACAGGCAACGTTCTGAGTCACAACAGTAGTGACAGCTGCCTGTTGGAGATATTCCAAAAACCAATGATGATTTGGAATCGTACAAGTCCATAAGAACACACGGTCAACTTTTGAATATGGCAGTGAATGAACAAGGCGATCCTCCTGTCGTTCAACGCGGAAACAAGACTGCAGAAAGAGCACGGACATATAGCAGAGTTATAATCAAAGGAGTGACTTCTTTTCTAAGGATCAGTCTTTGTTGTTTGTCGGTCATTTTATTTTATTGACAGCACTTTAATCCAAAGCGCTTTCCTAGTTGGTGGGATCCCCACTGACCATGGCAATAAATTTGATTCAGAAAATTGACAAAAATGCTGATAAAGTGACATGCCAGCTTATTACATCAGAACCAGCTGATGCCCACACAGAGAGAGTCTTGATTTCAATAGAAGTGAAACCTGAAGAGAGAGGTGATGTTCTGAAATACATCATAAAAAAATCATGGTATCATGGTTTCACTAATTACTTTTGGCAAAAAAAAGAGTAACAGGGACATCCCCATACACAACTCCAGAATTAGCGGTCATGTTAGGGTGACGCTTCATCTTGTTGACACTGTAGATAACGCAAACATGGATGAGCAACAGGCCCCATTTGAACTGCACCATAAAAAAGATGCCGGTGTACCATGGTATAACGTGTGTTTGTACTGTACTGCTGGAGGCAGAGGACCACAGCATGCAAGTTTCATGTTTGTTCATAGAGTATGGGTTTTTTTTCCTTTTCATCGCAATCTGCTTTTATTTTTTGCACATTGTACGATGTCCATCTTTATATGCACTTTGTGCACAGCCTTCTTTTTCCCTTTCCTACCCTGTCTTTAAAAAGTATTGCATGCATTTTATATTTATATTTTTGTTGTTTAAAGAGCACGTTGATTCTGACGGATGACAATGAAAACAAAACCCTCCGGCGCAGTCCTGTCAGGCTTTTTGTTTTTCTTTGGCCCAGTGAGCACCTGCTCAGGTATCGCACAGGTTTGCAGGAAAACAAGGCGCCTTCTGTGTGACAAACATAACAATTGGAAATCCCTGAAGAAACGCACTGTTAATACCTTTGTGTGACTCATTCGGTCCTTCTCTCCAATTAAATCGTTCATAAATTATTAGGGGAAAAAGGGGGATATATATATGTATATATATATATATATATATATATATATATATATATATATTTTATTTTTATTTTTTTATTTTTTTTTTTAATTGCGTTGCTTTAACGCAGCTTAACTGACGCCAAATCACCTCCAGCTAAATGAATATAAGTGGTCGTAAATACCCACAAGACTTTACAACATCCAAGTGATGTTTCCTCGCGTCACCTCACCTGGAATCCTCCCCAGACCACCAGCCTGCCTGTGTCGTCGATGAACGCCGCGTGTCCGCTCCTCTGCAGCCGGCTCGCCTGCGTCTCTCTGCCCCCTGCCTCCATCCTCAAGCGCACTTTCCTCCGCGAGCACAGCTGAGTTAAACTTCGGCTCAAAACAAACTCTCTATAGATAAACACAAGTGGGAGTGGAAGGCTTCGCGGAAGAGAGAGAGAGAGTGTGTGTGTGTGTGTGGAACGTGTTTTTCAGGCTGTCACGCTGCTCCTCCCAGCGGCGCCGTGGTTTCTCATTTGAATGAATCTTTGGTCTTTAAAGCTGATTCACTCTGCCCTCTTAACCTTCGACAGACATTTTGTCCGGATCCTTTAACAGATGAAACCTATAAACGTTGATAGCCGCCATTAAATAGAATGGCGACACCTGGCGATGGGACTCTGCTGAACATGACGTCACAAATGAAAACACGCTACACGAAAGCTTGACCGGTGCGGTTTCGTTCATCCGGTTGCCTTCAACTGTCGAGAGAAAAGTCTCAAGAAATGCGAAACTCTCAGTAGTAATCACTCGTTCATAACTTATTAGTTGACAAACTGAAGGTTCCTAGTTTTTCAACAGCATTAGAAGGATCGAATATTCTCAATCATTTAATCATTCATAAACGCCGCTGACTACACTTTTATTTTGCAACGAGCAATACGTACAAGGATATAGTGAGTTGCTACTTGACGCCAATATCTGATACGAACTTCAAAGTTTCAAACAGAATATGATGTCTTTGATTTGTGCACAGTGCATTCATGTATATCACGATGTACATAACTTTACAGTTAAACCTCATTTCCTCACAGGAGAGTTGTCAAACATGCACATCAAAGAGGCTTTATCACATAAAAGCAACACTTGTGTGATCATTCCGTCTTTATTCAGTATATCAACCTTTGTTTTCCGCTGTCATGAGACTCCACAGATTCAAAGGTCAAGTCGATGCCAAACTTTCTACACAATTGATCACTATCTTTGGTGTGAATCAAAAATATATGCCAACAATAATCTCTGATATGTACTTCTCTAATCAAGAACCTATAAATAATGTGTTTCAATTTCCCGACAGACTGATTAGAAACTCTTCACGCTTTAAACCACTATCCTTAATAAACCCAACAAAATAAACATCCCAAAAAACATTACACAAACAGGGTGCTTCTCAACATAAGATAGAAATTAATACTCTGCTGTGTTGCTTCATCATGTCAGAAGTGGCGGCTCAAATCTCAAAAAGAAAACTGGTGTGGATCCTCTTTACAATTGCTGATGTCCTCAAACTATTTAGACCCTGTCGCTGAGCTGCTTTGAGCAGTTTACGGAGATCTTCAGGTCCAGTCGCCCCTGAGAATGTTGCAACAGCTGGAATATCACTTTAACAGTCAAGTGCAAATGTGCAAAAATTAGAATCTAAATTAAATTCAACCTGTTACCACCCACCTTCCAAAAGAATATATTTACACAAGGTATCAAGTATGATGTTAACCATTTGTCTTGAGAAATAATATTTGAAGAGTCAAACACACTTCCAGAATGTGATCGTGTACACGGAAGGAATCCACCAATCGAAAATCCACCAAAGCTACGTTGTCCAGTTATTCTGCCAGTTAAAAGTACAGCTTGCATTACTGGAAACAAGCAAGCACAGTCAGCAGCAGTAACCAGTGTAAGAATTTTGTTAGCTGGTCTAAAAAAATAAAAAAAACATAAAATAAAATAAAACATTTTTAACTCGGTATGAAACCACCCACTGCAAAAAAGGTCTCATCTATTTGGTTGTCTGAGGTTTAGATTCATGTTCCATTAAATTTATAATAGAATTCATTCAAACATATCATTTGATAGACAAGCAGTTTTAAAACCTGACTCTGAGTAACAAAGGAAAACAGGCAACGTTAGATTAAAAGTATGATTTAAAAACAATACCGGCTCAGGAGTATAAAATCAAGTCAAATAGCATAAGCTGAAGTTAAATTAAAAGCCATTTTCAATGTGATGCACTTTTTTCTTTGTGCACAAAAGATAGGTTACTGGAAAGTGAAACATACACAATTCGATAAATGACAATTTGAATTTGTCATTTTGCCAATTAAAAAGCACAAAAAACTTTTTGCTACAATTGTGGAGTCGAATACCCTATCCTTCTATCACAAGTTTGGATTTAAGGCACTTGCTTTATTCCAAATGTTACAAACTGATACTTTTTACACCCTAGATATTGTTTTTAGCTTCCTTTTGCAACACAGAAAAGTAAACATGTATTGTAAAGGCACAATATTTCAGGTTCTATTCTAAATAAAACGTAACATAGACATACATGTACGACACCAGGAGTAATAGAAAAACACTTATGGCCTGCATTCTTCATCTATTACACCTTGGTGTCCATGGCGAGCAGGAACATTCCTAGAGAGGTACTGATACACACAACGTTTGTCAGCATTAGGTCAATATATTAGCCTCAAATTTCGAGCAGGAGTGTTGCAACAATTAGCCGTAATTGCACTTAAGGTTACTTCATTCAAAGATTTCAGTGTTTGTTGTGTTTCCTCATTAGTCTTGGAGGATTTGCTCAACTCAACAGACTCCGCTCCTGGTACTTCTTCATGCGCAGACAGCGCGGACACGAGTGGCCTCTGGTTTTGCACGCAAGATGAAAAACAGCTTTACAATCTTTGCACCTGTTGGAAGCAGCCAAACAAAAGAAGGGGGTAACTATCGAAACAGCCAGATATTTAGTACATGTGATGATGGTTGCTCAACAGGAGTTTGAAAAAAATCATAAACACTATAGTACACAGGACACAGCAGAACTATTCATCTGCCAAAAGTTACAAAAAAAGTCTATGAAACAGAATAAGAATTATGTATTTATAATATATAGTATTTACTAAACAATCAATGTTAAATGCAAATAAAAAAAAATAAATTCATGAATGGTCAAATGTATTGCCTAAAAGAAGTCAAACTGACATTGGACTGTTTTCTGTGACCTGCTCATGTGGATTTATACCTGGTAGTGATGTCAAACTGGAAAGGGAAAATGATGTCGTTGGCGTGGCAGATTTGGCAGATGAAACCTCTCTGAGTGCACAGGTCACAGTTGAAGACGTGGTTGGAGGCGCACTGCAGCAGAGTGAGCAGGTAGGTTGCATATTGGTCCCGTACAATCTGTCTCAAGTCCATGACACTGTACAGATGACTGGACTCCAGCAGGTATGTTCTCTGCTCCATCCTGGTGGAAGAGGTTAAAACTCGACAGGTGACCTTCTGAATTAAATGAGACAAATCCAGTGCAGGCTGTTATTCTCACTTGGCCTGGAGTGTCTTGCAGGCTCCACTGCGGCAGGTGAGCAGGTAGTCGCCTAAAAGTCGCAGCCTCTTCCGCAGTGTGTGAATGTGAGACATGGACTCTGAATGCTGAACCAAATCTGGGTTCAGCAGCTCCATGTTTATCAGCGGCTCATGCTTGACCTGATCCAGCAGCCACATGGCCTTTTTACACACCTGCAGACACACATCAGTAGTCTCTGAATTGGTCAGAACAAAAATATTTTCAAGAGTCACATGATTAAAAAGCATTAAAACTTATTGAATAAAATTAAATGCATTAAATAAATATTACGCAATTGATCACGAAGTATATATGGCACAATGAGAAATTCTTCTTCTTCTGACGATAACTCCATAGGAGGAAGAAAACAGGAAGAAATGAAAGGCCAAATAATAATGCTTCAAAGGGTTTCTTTTTTTGATTGGTAGAATTAATAAAAACAACTATAAATCTTTATGTTTCCAGGTGAATACAAACGAAAATGTAAAAACTCAAAATACTACAGCAGGGCATGTTATGATTTTTCAAATGCAATTTTGAGCTACTTAAAAGTCAGGTGTGCAACACATAACAGGTTTAGAGTGGAAAAGGTGAGAAAAACAAATCGAGTAAGACGGTACTTCTACTCCCATCATGTGGACAAAGAAAGCTATTACAACAACATCAGCCCCGGAGGCTGAAGGAATTAGGGTTGACTGTGTCCCCACCTCTCGTTGCTTCAGGTCCCAGTTGTGCACCATTCTGGATGGTATGATGCTGGTGTCACCATGGTGACAGCACTCACAGTAGTACCGGCCTGAGAACTCACATAAGCGGGCTCTACCCACAGATGGGCCGATCTGCTGAGGACAGCCTGAGTGGAAAGTTTGAGAGGAATTAGTACAACATTATAGCACTCTTTTTTTTAGCATTTTCTCATTTAATGTAGGCAAAATGCATTGGCTGCCACTGACTTTGGCCAACATCAGTTTCTCACAGTGGAGGTCCCACAACGATTCCTTAAAAAACAAAATAAATAAACACAATCCTCCTTACCAGCACATTTGAAGTTCTGTGAGTCCAGCCCCTTCTCTGATGGCACTGTGCACAGATGAGCCAGCAATGCTCCGTTCTCTTTGAGTCTGTGCTGAACCAGTCTATAGAGATTCCCACTTAGCCCATTGCCTACTGGGACTGGTTCCTCCGAGCCCACATCATCCGCCCCACACTCCAAGTAGGAGTCCAGAGCTCCACGGATCAGAACCCTCCACGATCGAGCCTCCTCTGGGTTTTCTGCTTTTAGCCTGAGGGTCTCCCGGACGGTCAGTATTTTGAAAAAGTCAGGTCCTCCCAGAGCCACATCAGGAACCACATCACGGACTTCCTCAATTGGGTGAGTGAGTCGTAGAAGTTTTTTACCTTCTTGTACACGAAAACCCTTTAAGGTTTCCAAGGAGAGGGAGAAGACAAAGCGAACCCAAGTTCGAGCCTCCATGTCAGTGGAAATATACAGAACAGACTCTTTGATGGCATCTGCTTCTGGATCAACAGTTCGAGTCCACTCAAATTCTTGAGTGTGGGGAGGTGTGCGTTCTAAGATCTTTGTGTCAGAGGGGTTTTTCTCTGGGCTGCATGCAGCAGAGGACGAGGATGAAACAATGTGTTCCTCCACATCGTTCTCCTGTGAAACATGTAGAACTTCCCACTGCTCATCCGCCTGTGACATCGGCCGGCACTTTGCAATGGCCTCCACAATCCTGTCGACCCAGTCCTCAGCTTCTCCCAGATTGGCTGCCCTAAGCGATAACCGCTTCCCTGGGAAGAGTAGCTCAAAGCGGCCATCAGACGAGGAGAGTCGCACATCTTCACAGCGCACCAGGTAGCAGTTGTCACAACATGTACGCTCCTCTGCGTTAAGGTAGACCCGGAATTCAAACGGTGAGAGCTCACAGTAGACGTCCCGCCACATCCCCATCGTACCACGTCTTTCCAGGTGGCCTAGTTTGAGCAAACCACGGAACGGATTGGAAAGTCCTGGAAAACAAACAAGCCAACACATAACAGTGAAACATGAGAATGTGCCGACATCATTTGTGAGATGTTTTCAAGTTGCCGTTCATGTTACAGTCATTCCCATGAGTGTTGTAATCCAGTCAATGCAGGCATCATAATGGTTGCTTACTTTTCAATTATTATTTGTAATTTTGCAATTTTACCCATTTGTCTGCGGTGGACTACACTCGGGGTGGACAGGGAGACACTGGGCCCAACAGCCAGCGGTGGTGCGGGGACCTCTTCATGATCGGACGGCACATCCAGATGAGGCTTGTAGATGTCATCTTCAGAGATCCAAGAACGTGAATGCTGGTGAGGACCAATAGGGACAAATGTAGTCATGATGTTAAAGCAAAGCCGGCATTTTTGTCAGCGAATACTCACAGTCAGAGAATCTGAGCTGTGGTCAGTGCTCCGGATGCTGAGTGAACGATCACCAACAAGTTCTGAAGAATCTAATGGGTTTTCTTCTTGGTCCTCTACTTTCGTTTCTTCTTTCAGGATAGTTATTGTGATACCCTCCTCTCTGGATTCGACAGGCTCCAGTGGATCGTCAGTGGACTGTGTCTCAGAGTCCAAAAGCGGCTCTGAGCCTGTGCCAATGAAGGTGTCAGGTGAGGTGTCGTCTGCATGATGCTGGCGTGGTAGAGATGTATCATCCGATGGTGGTGGTGTTGCTGGATCTATGTCACAGATGACGGAGTTCGGTAGCACATTGGTTGGAGAGGGGGGAACTTGAGTATCGCTGTCAGAGCCACTGAAGATAGCCGTTTCTGAGAACTGATCAGCCCCAGTACTGGAAACCAGCGAGTCATCCCGCATGGAGTCCTGACTGCAGTGGCCGCTCTCTCTGCACTCACTGGGGGAACTGAACAGACAGAATCAAGACAACAGACAATTAGATAAGTGAATGTCAAAAGAGAAGGTTTCGCTCCAAATGACTGAACAAATCCCTCAGATTTTCCCAAGTAAAATGGGCTCTGAAAACTACGCACTCAGAGAGACCTTGGTGAGCACCAGCCCTTTTTCCTGGCATGAGAAACAACAACAACTTGTTTTGGAGGCTAATTTGTGTTACTACTTAAACTCTTGAGAAAAAAAGTCAGCTCAAATATATTGTATTTTGTATCCGACGGCACATTTATTATAGTATTTGATAGACTTGGTCCCGACCAGCACACTGCACTCACAGGCCCCGTCCCAGTCCCCACACGACACAGAGAGCAGAGCCCGTGTCACAAAAAACAGGAGCCATGAAAATGTTTTTCTCAATAATTCTTGAATACAATTTTGTACAAACCTAAAAACATTTGGTCATTACTGGTCATTTATCTACTGCGATCATATTAGAAGTCAGGTTCCAACTTACTCTTTCTGCTTCCTGCTCATGGGGTTGGTGTCTGGGTCACATAACTGCCACTGCTCCCCAGAGAGGCTGCGAGGGTCTGGTCCTTGAAGGAAGCTATCGGAGCTCAAACTGGAGGAGAGCTGAGACGAGCCGGTCGTGTCCAGACTTAAATTTGATGAATTGAGAGCACTTGAGTTGAGAGCACTTCTTTGGTCAGGGAAACCGTTGGCTTTCACCTCCACGGGCCCTCTCAGCAAGTCGAGTGCATCTGAAGACCCCGAGGACTGGGACACAGTATCCCAGGATTCTCTCGCTGTAGGTTTAGAGGCGGGTTTACTTGTACCATTCACGGGAAGCTCTGCAATGTCTGCCTGGGATAATGGACAGAGTCCTGCCAGAGCCAGAGGTGTGGTGGTCCATTCGTTGAGAACGGCAGATTTGTATGACAGATTGAATGTAAGGGAGGCCAGTCCTTGGAGGTAACTGAGGAGGACCTCTCGTTCTTCTGAATTCAAGAGGAAGGCACTCGGTTGGTAATGAGAACGCAGTTTGGAGTTCTCCCGGAAGAGTGATATGAGGTAACACTCCAGGAGGCCATGGTTAAGGGCCAGACGCAGCCAGGCTCTGCAGCGACCTACATCAGTGCCCACGAAGTTCAGCTTCTCCAGCTCAGTGATCACATCTCTAAGGATTGAAAAAAAAAAAGTTTAACCTTAATGGATGCACTAACTAGCCTGGGTGAGGCAGAGTGAAGCAGGCAGACCATTGTCTGACTATTACATGATGCAAAAATATTGGACTTGGGACGTGCTGGTTGCATATTGCTCTTACCTGTGGGTCACGGTCTTCAGCAGGGCCCAGAAGAAAGGCTGTGGAAGAGGACCTCTGCCTCCCTTCCGACTCCGACCTCCAGCCGCTACACGGATATACTTGCTCTTGAGTCCATGTATGAAAACAGCCTCCAGGGCAGAGCAGAGGAGGTTTGCATCGCTGTCCTCGCTGGTGACCACTGCATCAGAAGTCACATATCGCTTCTGAAGGGCTTTGAGGGACTGCACCAACTTCTCTTTAATCTGGAGGAAGAGACATGAAGAGTCAGCAACTTCCTCATTAATAGAGGATTTTTAGACAGGTATGTGCCTTGGCAGAGCAGTTGAAGCTAAATCACTCGCGCAGAGCACAAAAATAACCCTTGTGTGCACACAGCAGATGATCATGTGGCAAGAACAGTGTCACAAGCACACTGGAGTCAGCTGACATGGACAGGATGACAATATAAACACACACAAACTGGTAAGTCCACATACTCACAGAAGTAGGCAGAAAATAAAAATACTTCATGAAACATGTAGCACCTAGTCAAGTCCTTGGATTAAGAAGAAATGTTTTTCTTAATCCTTTGCCCAGTCACATGGCATTTTAGATAGTTGTTTCTCTGGGTACCTCAAATACATTTCCTTTGATCTGTGCTTTGAATTGTAAACGTTTGATTTAATTTAAAGCAAGCAAAATGCTTCACACATGTGCAGTGTTGCGCCATTTATTGTGCACTCAAGCACAGCAGGTGTTTTTATTGGGAGGCATGTAAAGCACATTCCTTCCAGTAAAAGCCTTGAAGAATTGATTTTATAGACAGTGTTGAGCTCCCAGGAATTTAAAGTGTCGAGGAAATAATCATCATTTAAAGGCATTTCAGCCTAAGATAGCAGTCACTGCAGTGTTATGAATCATCATTTCAATATAGCAATATAGTAACCTAATACAACAACACACGTATACTTGGAGTGAGATAAACTGCAAAGGAATTTGACAATTTGCGTCAGATCCCCATAAAACCTACCAAAGAGAAATTACACCTGGAGACACCAAAGATTCACCTGTTTGACATCCTGAGCCTCTTGTGCAGCGTCCGACGATTGCGTGGCAAGCATGGCACCTCCTGGGAAGGCTTAGACCCACATGGCACACTGCAACAGAACGAAATGTTGAATGAGCCACTCTCAGAGAGATATCTGTGATGCACAGACATCTGCTGCCAGTTTAACAAGCATAGCATGTGAGCAGGAAGCTCACTCCTGACTTCACGTACCATGGCTTCCTTCCGTTTACCAATCACACACAAAATGACAAGAAAATGAGTTAATAACAATATCAGTATGTCAGTAATATCAACTAAAGCCCATTTAGAAATTATATCTAGCTTAATTTGATAAAAGAATATTAAAAGATCCACTTTGTTTTCCATTGTCTGATTGCTTACTTGAGTGATCCCTTGTACTCTATATTAATGCGGAGCCAATCTAGAGGAACAAATAGAAGCCCTACAGTATATGTTGGAGTTTTGGGCGGGGATGGGGCTGCCCCTCACTGTGACCAGAGTTGGGTCAACATTTTTTTTTTTTTCATGTGCTTTGTTCCTTTCTCTGATTTTATTTAAGTTCATGATAACTACACACTTTCACAAGGTTTGAAGTCAACATTCTACTCAATATTTCCTCTTGTCCCACCAAAGAATAAATAAATAAAAATTGCATGCCGAATCACGATTACAATACAAAAGACACATTGCCTAAAAACAGAGCAGTTAAAAAACAAAGACTACAAAAAGACAGACGGCACAAGCACAAAAGCATATCCTGTTATTATTATGGTGGAAACACAATACTTTCCACACAACAACAATTTATATGACTAATTCCTTCCAGTATCTATTGCCACTTACCCTAAAAACGTTATTTTTAAGGTATCAACTCTGGACCGAGGGAAAGTAAATGCTCATTGAGCCACAGATCCATTATTAGGGCAGAAATAAAATTAGGGAAAAGGTCACTGGTGGTGACTTCACTGGAGCCTCAAATCTCGCCAAAAAATACCAGGATAGTTAACCTGAAACAATCCCAATAACTACAGTATTTACAGTTGAACAGCAGCATATCTAAAGGCTGGAGTGACAACACCTAGAAACTCGAAAGGGTGTGTTGTTGTAAGATGAGCATTCATTTTGAAGAACTGGATTCGTGTTGGCAATCCTACACCCTTCTTTAAAAGGTGGCACAAACTGTCCCAGCCAACGAAGCCAGTCATGTGAGGCCCATGATTAAAAGCAATGTCAGTGAGGAAGTGCACACAATCGCTTGACAAGCAGCTTCCCCAACTGAAACAGCACGGCGAGGCGTCAATCACTGAAACAATGAGTCTTCAAAAAAACGATTGAGTAGATTACGGCACCACAGTGGAGAGCAGAGTCAACATCATACTTCACAACAGTCACAACAGTCAAGTGGTCCGAGGCTTTTAGTGTAAACGTGTATGGTAACGGGATGGAGTGTAAAAATGACCACATATTGTAACCCGCCACAGTAGCTGTTGAACGTCACAACAAGGGCACATATTTCGGCCACAACATGAATAGCAACAACACAAACACGTCCGTGAGAAACAGTGAAGGTAACATACCTCGGTTGAGCAGCTACTCCATGGCTAGCCACATTAGCGAAACTTGAAATCCACTCACGAGCGGCTATAAAATCCTCTAAACTTAGACAAACTAAGACAGGTGTAGTTTATTTAGGACAACTAATGACACCTCATGTATCGATAAACAACCATGGCACCGCAGTTTTCTCTAGCAGCGAAACGTTGCTACTCGAGTCAAGATGAAGTGAATTGCATTGTGGGAAACTAGGATGGCTCGATGATGCATTCATGGTCCTTCTGAAAATCTTAAAGGGGCACCGTGTATGTTATCTGATAGGTTTATCGTTTAATTTAATTATTTCAAAACGAATTTAATATCAATTAAACATATGTATCAATATTTTCCAAACGAGTATTTTCCGTTCCGCAATTTATCTAAAAGCAACAACAAGTGAGAGTCATGCTGGTGAAGTGGATACGCGCTGAATGCACGTAACGTCGTGCGCCTTTGATATTTTGATTTAAAAAATATTTTAGATATTTTTTTTTTATAAAACTATTTTGAAATAATCTCAGACGCACCTATCCAAATACCTGTCATACGCATCAATACTTTTTGGTGTTGATATTAATCAATCAGGGTGAGGTTAAAAAAAATAAGTTAAATAAAAATAAACAAAATTCCATTGACATTTGTTCGATATTCGTTTGTTATTACAACCTCTCTTAATAGGTCAACTATAATGACATGTTACAGTTGCGTTGGTGACACAACTGTTTGCGATTGCGTCCTTTAAAAAGAAAGAGAGGTTTGTGGTTGAAACAAAACTTCTGTGTTATACTTCATCAAATTTATGGAATGTTTCAATCTGGAATTCCCATCCTGCAATGTTTTCTATTCATCTGCCGCTGCGAACGCTGGTTGGCCGATTGTGGTTGATGTGTCAGACTTGAAAGTGATTGATGGTGCGGTTGTTCATGTCCCTTTTAATATATTTCTGGGGATGCCATATATTTTGTCAGTTGCTAAAAATAGTGAAGATATGCTGTATGAAACAGAAAATCAACAAGTGGGGTAAAAAACAAAAAGGAAAACAAAGCGAAAAGAGGTCAACCCTTCTGATAGTGTACATTAAGGGAGATCAACAAGCATTTGAATATTTTACAAAATGTCATTTTTAAGTTCATTATCCTGGTTTAAAAAAAACTCATTTGGGTTGTTTAAAAAAAGGTGGCTAATTTTGAACCCATAAAACTGAAGCCACTCTGCTGACTTTTGTTACTGCTTATGATCTTTCCTCTCTGACGTAGCTTCTTGAGCCAGAGCGATGACTACTTGCATCACTGCAGGGAAAGCACTAAAGGTATCCGTGCCACACCTAAAATAACAGGAAATGCCGCGCACAAGAATGACTCATCAGTTTATGGGGTAAAGCAGAAAATGAATGATCGTAGCTACAATTCCCTTGTGCGCTTTCCAGTGAGTTCATCAAGGGTGGGCAAAGTGCAGGCCGGGGGTTACATGTGGTCAGAGCAAGACGACAAATGAAAAATCTCACCTTTCTCGCCTACTATTTTAATCCTAAATATAGCTCTTTTTTTTTCGGCCTTTATTTCCTTTTCCACCTATGTTAATCTTCCACCATTGCTGTTAATAGTTGTATCAATTCTATCTATTGAAGTGTTGAAATGTTAAATGAAAGACTATTTTAATGAAATGAATAAAGAAGCTCTTCCCGTAGATATTATTTATATTAAGAATCTTTAGTTAAAAAGAGATATTAAAAAAATAAAATATTTTCTAACAACATTTTAACTAATGTAAAAATATTTTTAGGTTATTTATTTATTTATTTTAATTAAATCTCTTATTCTGCCTTTTGGTTTGACAGCCTGTCACAATGGTTAGTATGTCCTGTTAGAAAATTTAAATTGTTTAATTTTACTTGTGGATTACATAATAATAATTATACAATCATTTATTCATACAAGATATATTCTTGTGTTTAAGAGGCAATATCTGGAATTCTGGAATCTGGCTCGTAAGAATTATTCAAATCTCCATGGCCATGAGGCGTAGCAGAGGAAGTGATGAAATCATAAACATTGGAATGCACACAGTCAGGTTGATTTTTTTCTTTCACTGTTTTCACATCGTGTGTTGCTCATTAACCAGCGCGTCGCTCACTTTCATTTTCTAAGGGGAAGCACTTTTCACCTCTTCAACCACTAATACATTTGTTGCCACCAGCAATCCATAAATACCTTGATACCGAGACGACAAAATCCCACAGGTGATTCAAGACATTCCTGATCCCGCACGTATGGAAAGTGAAAAGAATCAACATATAAGAGGCATCCTGCTGCACAGGTGAGTACAGAGCGGACACCTGACAGCTACTTTTCTGCAATGGAGACTTTTCAGAAACTCAGCATGATCTTCTACACTTGCTTGATTCTCAGCCTGATTGGCAGCGCATCATCCCTCAGATGCAGATGGGTGGATCATAAATTCCAGCAACTGAGCTCCAATGCGATACGGTGTCTAAATGAGATGGTAATGTATTATTCTCATTATTATTAGTGCTAAATTCTTAGATGCATTATATTTAAATAAATGTATTCGTCAATACACAGTATTTGATTTTTATGACTCAATTGTGAGTTTAGAATTCTAAATTAGATTTTAATCTTACATAGAGTAATTTGGTTTTGTCAACATTGTCTTTTTTTCAGTAGATTATGCTTGTATTTGAGTTGAGAATTTCTGAGGGAATTGGTGAATTGGGGGGGATTAATGTACAAACACACATTAAATTTGTGGTTTTGCTTTGCAAATATCTATCTAGAATTCCTGATAGATGTTTGCAGTGTACTTGATACATGGGTATGAAAATGACTTTTAAAGGTAATTTCTTTGTTTTTAGGCCAATACCTCTTTGAACGACAGTGACAACTCAGACATGGTCCTTGCTGATTTTCCACAACATCTCTACATGCTGGCATCCGCAGCTACAGTAGGTTTATACACGGTCAAAAAAACAATAAAAATCATATGACAAATGTTTATTTATTTGTTGATGATGATGGTTATTTTTAATTTCTTTATTTGTTCTTCCAGGATGAACATCGACTTCACTTTGTGGTGCAAGTTCTGGACGAGGTGGCCAAGCTGTTCCAGGAGGATCACAGTTCAGCAGCATGGGGAGAAGTCACAGTGGATCACTTTCTTCATTCTGTGACCCAGCAAGCAAATGGACTTCGTTCTTGTGTAAGTGACAACAGTCGATTAGAGATGGTGGTTGGATATGTTAAGAAAGTAGAAAAAAATGCTTTGCTGACATATAATGCTAAAACAATCACAAAGGAAAAATGACAACAGACAACAATCCTATTTGCACATAGTGACCTGTTTATTCTGTGTTTTCAGTATCAACACTTGAACCGTAAAAACAGGAGGCTGCACATGTACTTCAAGACACTGGCTTTCGACCTTCAGCAAATGGTACAAAATGTGTACACCTTCCACTAAAAGTGGACTGTAGCAAGAATTGTACTAACTATTAAAGGAAGATAACAGAAGCAACCTTTCCCTTTGTTTACAGGAGTACAGTGCTGAAGCCTGGGAGATGGTCAGAGCAGCCGTAAAACTTCATCTCTTCAGAGCCCAACTGCTTGTCCAGCCACCGATGGCTGGCCAGTGAAGCGATGTCTGATTATAGTACAGAGGAAGGATGTTGTTATTTATCTATTTCATTTATTTATTTATCTATATATTTATCTGGTCTGAAGATGTATTTTTCTATTCATAAATTATTTATTATTTAAATAAGTTATTTGTCGTGGTTGGGATTGTTGCTTCTTCAAACTGTATTTATACTGTCATGATTTAATAAAGAGTTACTTCTCTTAGAATGTTATTTTGTTTTGTCTTGATCATAGGAAGTCTGGTGCTGTGCAGGAAATTGTTATCATCACACATCCTGAATGTATCACACAGGGACATGAATATGTCAGCTCCATAAAAACAGTGTATAGATAGGAAACAGAATAGGAATAGAATATATGATTTTCTGCCTATGTGAATGGACATGTGTTCGTATGAAAAAAACATTGTCCCGTAAGGACTTCAGTATATATTGAATATGTCCATTCTGTGTGGAGTTTCTATGTTTTCTTGTACTTGCAAAAGATTTCTCCCACAGACTGCCCAGGATGTCTCCCCATTGGTATATAACTGACCACGAAAAAGAAATACACGGTAGGTGTATCAATAAATTCGATATTTTATCCAATTTATCTATGTCCGCCAAGTCCCAATGAGAACAGCAGGTGGCGGTAGCGGGATATAATGGTTGTTTACCAACCTCCATTGCATCACCGAACAGCAAAGGCGGAAGTGGACGAAGAAGTACGCGAGGTCGTTCTCCGTCAGCAACGAGACCTTCACACATTTCACAATAATGGACAACTCTCAGGGTTCGGGGGGACTGAAAGCAAGTCTCGGGGGTCTTTTTGGAGGTGGCGCCCCTGAATACTCCAACACAGAGCTCGCCGGCGTCCCACGTGAGTGTTGTTTCTCTCACGGCCTTTGACTTTGGGGGAGACGCGTCGCCCCCCTCGTGTTAATCGGAAGGTTTACAGTTGACCCTTATTTTCTCGTTATTTTGCAGTGACTGGAATGAGCCCCCTGTCTCCTTATCTGAATGTGGATCCCCGATATCTGACTCAAGTACGTTGGCGCTCTCGTGTGTTATCCCAGGGTGTCGCCTATGTAATTCTGAACTCTCATAAGCCTTATTAAATCAGATAGTGATTTGACCTCAGAGGCACTGAAAGCTCAAAAATATGTTAAAAGCATGACACTGTAATCACCGGCCGTAAAGAACAGACAACGATGGAGAACACACACTAAAAAGAAGCTCATGTTGGATTGATGAGGCAGTGAGTCTCTGGCGCTGTTCATCCAAGCTTGCCGTGTTGTTTTCCACGTGTTAATCAATCAAACCGCCGTCCTCTCTGTTTATGTAATCTCACTACGATGGAGATGGAAAGGACAAACAACCCGTTACAGTACTGTTGCTTATTGTTTGAACATGGATGCTGCGCAGTATCAGGATAAGACTAGTGGCTGTGCAGAGCTCTGCCCCTGGCAGAGCCAACGGTGTTGAGGACTGACACCATTTCGCACAAAAATGATGGAATCAGTCATGTTCCCTTGTCAAATGGTGTTCGTTCGTAGCGATAGCGAAGGGACTGCTTCGGAGTCCAGCAGATTTCACATTGACAGTGACTTTAAATAACTTCAGTCTTGTCGAAAGAAGTATCTAGCATAACATTAAACTGCGTCTGCCAATCCAGAGACCACCTCACTTTCATCTCTATTCATGCTTTGCTTCCTGATTTCCATACTACAGGCCGGTGCAGGGTCATTCTCACAGAGAGGTGGATGGTCAAACATGTGCAACATTTAGATTGAGAGCCCTAATGTCGACCACATAGGGATGCTCCTGCTATTGTGCCATTAACATGGATTGCTCTCTGTGCGTTGATGTTGACATATTCAATATATAACGATATATGGCATTGTCTGGTTAGCTAAAAATCCATGCCTTTCAGGATGCCGACGAGTTCATCCAGCTCACTGGAACCAGTAAGACCAGAGGAAGGTTTGAATTGGCCTTCTTCACCATCGGAGGCTCCTGCATGACTGGTAAGGCTTTATGATGATGGAAATGTTTTGAACCCAGTTAGATTCATCACATAAGTTGTCCTCCCTGATGTCAGGTGCAGCATTTGGAGCTTTAAATGGTCTCAGAATGGGCTTCAAAGAGACAAGAGACATGGCCTGGTCCAAACCTCGCAATGTTCAGTAAGTATGGAGTAGGGATGGGCGATAACATCGTACAAGATATACCACCAAACACAATCTCCACGATGACAATTCTGCTTCTCATGCTAAATTCGATAGACATACGGCTCACTCGCTGCATTGGACTAGCATAAATGTACATGACGAGAACACGACGGCGTACCGCGCTCTCCAGCTCCACGGCGTTTGACAGCCGACACCAGCGTGTGACTGTTGTGGGGAGTGAGGTGGACTTTGTTCACGATCGTAGTTTTAAACTTATTTTTTTTATACAGGGAACCTTTGATAATTACATCAGTCGACTCTGCATCAGTCATCGAGTCTCTGGGTCTGCGTTTATTTTATTAGATGGAGTGGTCCTCATAGGTTCTCTGACGCGGTCATCTGCCTTGGTTCACATCAACACATGCTGGCACATCGGCAAAACACCGTGGTGATAATAGTTGGATATTGGATGGAGCTCCGCTCCGGTATTGGCGACGGCGTCCTCTTCCGCGTCCCCATTAGATCGTGGACACACTCTCACAGGCAGCACTAATACTACGACCCGGCATCAGTTACAGACCATCAACAAATTCTAAAGCAGTCAAAATATTCGTGAAATCCTCAATAATACAGCAGACAATACAACAATAAAGCTGGCAGAGCAGTCTGTCAGACACGAGCGGGTTCTTCCAGTGACGTGAAACATTGAATTTCTCTACATCTCTGAACATCTCTACACTTAGTTAACTGTTATATTTAAACATAAACAAATAATGATGTTGGAGACAAACTCCTCTAATAAGTTTCATCATAAAACAGTTTCAAGAGAGACTGTAGTGTGTACAACACATGGATTCGAATGAAAATGTATTTATCGTGATAATTGTTATCGCGGAAATAACATTTATTGTGATGACTTTTTTTGTGCACTTCATCCATCCCTAGTATGGAGGGTCACTTCTCACGTTCTATTGTTTTTTTCCACTTTCTTACATTCTCTTCATGTACAGCTGGAAGGCACAAACGTCAGCTAAAGTCAGATGGAATATTAAGTTGATGTGTTTTTCTTCCCTCAGGATTCTCAACATGGTGACCAGGCAAGGTGCATCATGGGCAAACACTCTGGGGTCTGTCGGTAAGACAAATGATTTAAATGAGTGAATAGTTCAATAATTAATAATTGGGCGTGTTGCAATGTTCATGAGCGTTGTTTTGTGATGGTTTAATGTGACTGTGTTGTGTTTTTGCAGCTTTGTTATACAGTGTGTTTGGCGTGGTGTTGGAGAAGGCCAGAGGGGAAGAGGACGCCATTAACACCATCACTGCTGGGACGTTAACCGGAATGCTCTTCAAATCAGCAGGTATAGTGGCGTCCCTGGTCTATTACGTTCATTTTACTCTCTGATATAGTGATGGTTGCTTATGCTGGCGCACTCTGATAGTTTTACATCCAGTAAATTATGGTGTTCCTATTGTGACCCACTAGGTTTCTAGTGACTGTACTTTCCAGGGGTAGCACTCATCTAATGTTGCCATCTTCTGGGTCAACAGGTGGCCTTAAAGGCGTAGCCCGGGGGGGCCTCGCTGGCCTAGCCTTGTCTGGTGCCTACACTCTCTACAATGCTTGGGATCAGATCACTGGTACTTCGTCGCCCAGGCCGTACTGATCCTGCCCCTTTACCCCTGCTTTCTCATTCGGGCCAAACATCTCCGGGACACAGCCTTGAATCTCACAACCAGGACTGTACTGACAGGCGTTGGAGCTGCTCTCCTGGCTATCCAGGAATCCACCTGGAGAAAGGAAATCTTGGACTATAAATGTCTGGAGTTCCAGCTGCACCCTTCACTTGATCTCCTGAGGTTTTCCTGTCGCTGATCAAGTAGATCATTGATGAGAAGTACCATGAATATCAATTCAGAACGGGTGCCATTTCTTGTGTTGGTGTGGTTTGTCATGTTTTATATTTTTGTTTTCCTCTGAGACTGAGAGATTTTCTACAGTAGAACTACAAGTCAGGGATGATTTGTGAAGATGGAATCCAGCCTGATGGTCAGTTTTACTCTTGTATTTATTGAAAAGTGCAGACCATGCTATAAAGCCCACCATACTGTACGCTGAATAAATCATGAGAAACATAGAGCTGTAAGCACTTTTATTCTTTATTCCCTTCAAGTTCCCCATCATCACAAAGGCAGTTTCCCTTCTCTGGGGCATGGATGGTGAACCTGTGTTTAAATGTTAAATAATGCAATTTTCCCATCACCCTTTAGTGGAGGAAGAAGTCTCTGATGCGCGTCGCCTCTATCCAGGAGAAGTAGGCAGTGGTGCGAGTGAAGACACTAGGCTTGTTCTCCACTGTGCAGCCGATCGGGCCAAAGCTGACAACACCGTGCACTTCCCAACGGTCCCTGCCCAGCTGGCACATCAGTGGACCACCAGAGTCGCCCTGGCACGGAAGGAAACAACAAACTTCCAGCTCAGCTTTAAATTCTCTCTCTTGGAAATAATGTGTTTGATTTGCAGTCAGAAGTGAGGTTATCATACCTACAGTGGAAAGACTAGGTTAAGAGCAAGACAACACATCTTAATTTTGGATCCAGAAAAGGATTTTTACATGACAAAAAAATGTAATGTCATTTTAGAAGCACTTCATACTTAATTGAATTTATTCTCCAGTTGACCCACACATCTGTGGTCTCCTGCGTATGAATATGATATTTAACATTCAAACAACCCACCTCCTCACCTGCTTCCATCGCTGCCCGACAGAAAAGGCCAATACTGTGCGTTCATTTCCCTTTTTTTTTTACCTGACAAGCAGCAGGTGGATCCTCTGTGTCTCTGAATCCAGCGCAGATCATCGAGTCCCGGACTCGGTCTCCCCAGAACTTCTTCTGCCGACAAGTTTTGTAGTCGATAATTGGAAGGCGGGCTTGATTGAGAGACTCTGCCAGAGACACGTTTTCCTTCCCTCCTTAAACCAACGCATTATTTGTCACAGTTCATCCGATTGTGTTCTCTGTTTATTGATGTGATTCAGGTCTTAGTCTATCTTCGACTCACCCCTGGTGTCTCCCCATCCTGTCACCCAGCAGTAGTGTCCTGGTTGAAGACGTGTCCGTGTGCGCGGCAGGCAGGCGTAGCGAATGAAGTTGGAGGGCAGGATGTCTGTGGCAGCTTTCACCAGGGCGATGTCATAGTCCAGCTCGCTGTGTGCTGGGTAGCGGAAGTTCTCGTGTCTGTAGATTCTCTTCACTGGGTAAATCCTCTCTGTCACCTCAGTCTTCTTCAGGTAGTGCTTCCCCAAGACAATCCTCCAACTCCCTGCGTCCTCCGCTTTACCTCTGGAACGACACTTGTTTTTTTTAATGCTCTTCTTCAATCCTTTTGAACATAAACTTACTTTTGGAAGCAATGAGCAGCAGTGAGGACCCAGTTTTTGTGGATCAGAGTTCCTCCACAGACGTGAATGTAATGTTTGCTTCCTCTGGGCCGAACCTGAGGGAGAAACATCTTAGCTTTGTCAACATTCCTGAGACAGCTTTGCTATGAATCTCATGATGGCTTCTCACATTGTATCAAAGCAAGTCAACCACCATACTATGAAGCAGATTCATTTCCTTGTGTTAATGATCTGCTGTCCTTGTGACCCAAAATTCAGCCTCAAAACAGAAGTGCACAAACGGCACCATGAATGCGACTCTTGTCTACCAATGCCACCAGCTGGATTACATCATCTGCAAATAGCAAAATGAATAAAATTGTAAAATGTTTTACAGTGATCAAAATGTATGAATGGGTGCAGCAACCTCAGTCATGTAGAGTCCTATTGGTTTATCATGGTGAACGCTCCTACTCTCTCCCCAATGATCACTGGCTTTGGGTAAAGACTGAAAGAACAAGATCTTAGACCAAATTTTCACCACAGTGTTGCAAAAAGCAGCTTTTCATGCTGTTATCAACCTGACTGTTTAGTCGGAGCTGTTGTGGTAAACCACCTAAACAAAAATATTGAGTACAATACATATATTGTATGTGTTTGGACACTAGTATTGAATATGTTGTTTTATGTCTAAAACCAGAAAACTAGACTTAAAACTTGAATTACCAAGCATGACGGCACCATTGTGGGGGCAGGTAAATATTCATACTGTAATATCAGTCAGTTGCTTACCCAAACACGTTTTCAAGTTTAAAATGCCCATGATCGTCTTGACGGGTTGTTTCAGTTATAGTCCACAAGAGAGCAGCACAGGTGTTGAGCACAGGCTCGTAGTTAAGTAAAGGCTACAAACATCTGACGGGTGATCAGAATCAGCTTTATTGCCAAGGTCAATGAGGATCCCACCAACTAAGTGCCATGGAACAACGTGCAATAATGAACACAACATAATCACAATGATAATAATAATAGTAATAATAATAATAATAATAATCAACAAATAAATATTAAAAATAAATAAAAATAAACTATAATAACAGATCTAACAAATAAATAAATAACCCACAAAGGGAGGAAAGGACAATCAGTTAGTTGCTACACATCCTTTTAGCTATTCTCGTGTCTGTTATTATTGATGAAGCATCAAAAACACTGACCCAAATGTTGATATTTTTGGATAATGTAAAGGTCACATGTACCTGCAGAGAAGCCTGCCACGGCCAGGAGTGAGGCCTGGCTTCGTAACCTGACACGATCCTCTCAGCCATGTTGGGCTTGTAGTAGGGCTGCCCACAGTCCTTGGGCCAGTCTGGTGACACAGACCAGTGAAGTATTGAGAAACATGCCACATGTGTGACCTAAGCGTGTGCTCTTACCAAGGTGGAGGACTTTGTGCTGTGGCTGCTGCTCATCTACGAGTGTATATGCTGCTGCGGGCAGATGTGCTGGACTTAACACCAGCAGTAGGAGAAGATGGAGAGGAGGTCCAGGAGCATCCATCGTAGTGCCTTTCAATCACTGTCCGGCACAAGTGTGGAGCTTTTTATACCAGGCAGTGAGATCCAGGTCCACAGCAGCACAGCAGCGAGGGACAATAAGTGTTGTCACAACAAAGCTGCAGCGCTGGATTGTTCTCCTGGAGCTCTGAGTTTCCACTTGTTCCCATCAGCACTTTCACTTACATGTTTGCTCACAGTACACATGTCGGTGGGCGCTAGACAATGGCAACTCACAAACATCGTGTGGTGTCACATGATGCGATGCTACTGACATTGTGACCTTTACTTGACCTTTCTCTTGGTTAAAAAATAGGTCTTTGATTATTAAAAACTGTTCTATATGTAGAAATTGGGAGGAATAATATCGACCACAATTGATGAAATTTATTTCAACCAGGACGACAAGAGGTTCATTTTTTTTAACTAGAGTAAACAACTTACAAACAATTGTGGGGTTCTTTCAAGGACTTTCTGAGTGAAGAACAGCTTCAAAGATTCCTCACTGATTCATCTGCTGCTAGCGTCCTCTTACCTGGGATAGAACACGCATCCACGTCTTAGATCAGGCACTCTGGATCAAGCTCAAGGTTTCTTCAGCAGGGGATTGTAGTTACTGCTGTCGATGGGGTGAAATGTATTCGGCAGGCTCCTGAAGAGACACAGTGACAAAGCCGAGCGCAGGTGTGTCTTCTACTTGGGATACGTCTCAGGTATCAGAGAGGTTGGATGATTGGAAGGTCAGACACAGTGGTAATGACTATGGAAATGAAAATACAATGTTGTGATGGGACTTCAGAACTTTGCCCTCTGTTTAACTAGCTCTAACTGAACATCATGAGATGTTTCGAAGCCCCATTTAACGTCTTCAGCTTTGATCCAGAGTCCACCATTTCTCTATCCTGATGACAAACAGATTTCTGTGATCCCTCAATATATGCAGACACAATTTGAAAAGTGTCTTATATGGTTTATTTATTGATGGGTAACATGTTTGTAAATTTACTGATGAAAAAATAGAAAAGTTGGAAATTTGTGTCAGAGATTATAAATTTGTTTGTCCAGCCACTAAGAAAAAGACACCTCAATGAAATTGCTGCAATGAGAACTGAATGAAAAAAACATTGCCATCGGCTCAGTTCATCAACATTGCTTATTTATTTTATTCCAGATTTTGAGACTGTCAAGTTAAGTTGTGAACTTTCTGAAATGTCTCCTGATGCACGCAGCTCATCAATTTGCACCATCCATCCATACGGCTCCACAAACTGATCCATATTGATGTCAAATGTCATGCTGTTAGATGTTTAGATGATTTCACCTCTTAAGGAAGTAAATCTTTTCTCACCATTAGAATCCTCTCAACAAAGGAATAGAACCAAAGACTCTTTAAAAAAGCAGGCAGATAAATAACCATCTGTAGCAACACTGTTAGTTCTCAGATTTCAACTTTAATGAAAGCCTCTTTGGACATGGATTTTCAAATTTCAAAGCATGTCCAGAGTCACCGATAGGAATGGAAAAGTTATCTGCCGTCTGCCTTCTTGGATCCTCCACACCATCCAGGTCTCAGTGATCTGATCACGCCTTTCTTCCGCAGTTGTACACTCCCATGAGGGGAAAGGGATTTTAAATTCCCTTCTCTGCCATAAACCTCTTCTTCCTCTGTGGCATCCATGCTGACTGGCCTGGATGCTTCTGTGAGCTCCTCACATTTACTTCTTCTTCTGTCGGCCACTTCCCTCTCTTCCCCGGGATATGAGCCCTTCTGTGGCTCACCATCAGGGTAATCTGCATCCTCTGCCATGGCCTTGGAATTGTTTGTTATTTGAGGAGGTTTTGGTGCCTTTTTCTTCTTAGAGCTCCGTCTCGGAGTTCGAGGACTGTTCTGAAGTTCTAGGTGTCTACGAATAGCAGTACTTAGGACCTCTGGGTCCACAGAAGCTCCATGTACGTCCCAAGTCATCCCATCTTCATCCCATTGCACCTGCTTCATGCTGCTCCTCCTGCCCTGCTCGTCTCTGTCTTCACCCTGGATCTTCAAACATGACCTCCTCCTCTCCATCTGTGGAATTGCAGGGGGGAGCACGTCTCTTTTCTCATCTTCATCACCGCTGCTAACTGGCATCATGCTGAAGGACGGAGACACCAGATTGGAGTGGGAGCCCATTGAAGACTTCAGGTTCAGTCTAGATCCAGGTGGTGAGCCCAGAATAGAGTGGGAGCCCATGTTGGAGGTGTTTCTCTTTAGGTTCCACCATGAGCTGACCGGGGTGATTGTCTGTACGCCTGTGTCTACAAGTTCAGGCTGAGAAGTCATTGTTGCCTCATCCTTCAACACTTCCACCTTTTTGATGGCACTGATGTGGCACCTACAGCACTCTCTCAGTTGGGAGTCACTGAAGGAAGATATAAGTTTAGACCTCCAACCTTGGACTGCAAGGCGACTCTGAGCAGGTTCTTCAGGAGCATCTGGTTGACATATTGAGGCTGCGTGTATGTCTAGCTCCTGCCCATCTTCTGAATTTATTGGCTCATTTTCTGACTCCATCACAGGACTATCTAAGTTTTGTTCATTGAAAAACTGCCCACAGTGTAACTCTGGAGTGATGCTATCCACACATCCAGGATCTGGCAGCACACCGTCATCCATGCTGGACGGGGATAAAATGGGGGGAGGAAATTGAAAAACAAGTGAACTATTGTCCAAGTAGCCGTCATCGTCTGGTAGCTGTGAGGTGACTGACTTTCTGTAGGGAGAGAGCTGAGGAGAGTCCCTCTGACGAGGCCTATTCATTGCCAGCGGGGAAGATTTCATAATGTCCACAAGAGGTAAAGTGGGCGTGACCAGCGGGGAGATGAATGGGGAAGGTGTAGTTGGGGATGCCATGGCTCTGGATAATGGAGAATCCGGTGTACCAGTGGAAATGGTCTCCTGGGTAGCACTGCTAGGGCGAGAGGACCCCCCTCTCCACACTATTGTGTCAGGAGTGCTGCTGCGGCTGTATGTGCTACTGCAGCCACTCCAGCGCTGCGTATTGGCGATCCAGCGGTCACTGAGGGCAGGGGGGCTGTGAGGTTCTAGGTGCTGCCCTGCCATCAGTGATCGAAGGCTCCCCACCTGCGTTGTTTGCAGTTGCCTGAGAGGGTTGTGTTCGGAGTGTGTGTTGGTGCTAGAGCTGCGTCGCAGGTCCATTCCTGTCCACGATGGATCCCGCAGGTGTGGCGGCCCTGTAGCCATTAGCACATCCATTGAGCTTTTAGACAGAGAGAAGATTGGCGACCTTGGATCCTCATCGTCCGATCTTTCAAGGCGTGTTGCGTTGGTGTGAGGTGCGGCCTGACTGATGGGACTATAGAGGGACTGGTAGCTGTCAGAAGCAGGACGCACTGGCCTCGCCATGGCACCAGCATCAACCTGCAAACCATGAAGGTTAAACTTGTAATGTCGATTACGAAACACAAATAGATTTAGCAATAGGAATAACTCGTCCTGACCAAAAAATCCTAACTGAGGCAAAACTGTGTCATATGTTTGGTAGAAGGTCCCTGAACAAAACTGAACTACTGTCATTTTCTACCTCCTGTTAAAGCGCGCTAGCTATTGCCTGGCTTTGCTGGCTATCAGAACGGTAAGAGCAGAACGGCCGGCAGAACAGTGATGGTAAGTGGAAAACCACACACGATTGTATGAAAATATTTCCATGTTGCACTTATCAGTTCTCCATTGTCATGTTTCTACAATGCTTAAAGTCCTACAATGGAGTCAAGCCTGTAGTTTCAAGTCAAGCCTGAGCTATTATGGTTTAAAATGACCCTGAGTCATCACTGTGGAGTTGTGTCTTCTCTGTGGTCCAGTTTCCGCTTACAGTCCAAAGATATACCAGGATTATTGGAGACTCAAAAAGGCTGCAGTTGTGAGTAGTTGTATGTGATGGACTCGTGGGCTGGTGTCCTATCTCTGGCATCTATTTCCTCTTGCTTCTGTGACCTCACTTAAGGGAATAAGTGGAAAAAATGGATTGTTCCAAACTAGCATTTTAAGCTTTGTTTTTGGCGCCCATGTCCCAGCCTACACAATAGCAAGCATTCCAAGATTAGCCTAATGAGATTACGGAATCCAGATTATTTGATCATTGAGACAAAACAGAGATTTATCAAAGCAGATGTAATGTGGCGATTATCGGCTTGTCCACTCCGGACACAAAAGAACGGACCATTTTGTCTCCATCAGGACAATATGAACATTATTCCCACATTCTTTTCCCTTCATCATGTGTGACAAACGATTTTAACGTCCATTAGATCATTTTGACGATAAAATGCATTAGATCATTGCAATGGACTTGGAAGAACACATTCCCATCACTAGTGAAGCCAGGAAGGCACATTCAAATGTCTTTTACGGTGTAGATGGCCCTTGCTGTTCCAACAAATTTCTAAATAAAAAGGCTTACCTCAAAGTGCAAGGCTTGCGTCCTCCTTTGCCCCCTGCCCTGGCATAGAGAAGACAGGGCCAGTTGGCATAATTTCTTTCTCAGACCTTCTCCAATTCAATATTAAACTCTACGCACTTATTCATCCACCTGACCCTCTCTACCGCTGAGACGACAGACTTTGGAGCACAATTGCAACACACTTTTGCAAATATTCTTATGTGGAATTTTAACGTTGTGGGAGGTGCGTGAGTGTGAGGAAGCTCTTAGGATTACCTTTAATCTCATTTGCTTTCGTCCAATCTCTGTACAGTCGCAGTGTATGTGTGTGTGTGTTCGTGTGTGTGTGTGTACAGCAGGAGGATGAACAGCTAATGAGCATTGTGATTCTTAATAAAAACGGGTCAACAGTCAGGAAGGCCACCAGTCACCTCTATCAACAGGAAAGCGCTGTGTTTTTCAGAAAAATGCTGAATGGTTTAGAATTTATTTTGCTTAGCATTTACGTAAATTTTAAGGGTCAAACCAATGACTGTCAAATGCTAATAGTTCACCATCCATGTATCTTCCACAAATAGTTTCTCAGCCATCTCTTGTCTGCTCTGTCAATCATATGCCCAGAAGTCAAAACCACCAATGAGGCAAGAAATCCACAATGAATGAGCCAAAAGATGCTGCTTGAAGATCCAGCCACTTGGTTCCTTTCCAGTGGATGGTACATGTATTTAGATGGCAGAACACAGAGAATCACATCCATGTTCAGTTTAGTGACATTTTGGACCCCACAGGGAAGCAATCTCAGGAAGTTAAGATGGCATCACTGCCCTGCCTTCACATCTGTCGATGACAATCCAGTAGGTACAGCATCATCGTCCCCAGAAATCACAGTCGATCAGGTGAAGTCCTCCATTACACTGCAAGAGAGTTCAGAGTTTGACTTCAGCCTGTGAGAAGCAGCCAGCTGCATTGCACTATCAGAGCTCACCAGAGTCACTCACTGTAAACAAACTACAACACAGCAGCGGCAGGGAAATTCGAAGAAGCAAGGGGCAATTCTGAACAAACTGATCGGGAGAAACATCAAACTTTCACCTGGATATGCTGAGATGTTGCTGTTAGCTGTGGGACTTGCGGCAGGTTCACTGCTTCTGGTGCTACTGGGTCTTCTGTTGTGTGCTTTGCGAAGGAGGAGGCAGCGGAGACAATACGAGGAGTTAGTGCCGACCCTGACTTTGGGAACAGCTCGTCCAACTCCAGTCATCATGGTTTCTCAAGGAATTTGGACTAAGTAAGTGTGAATAAAAATTCCTCTGTCAAGCTATGTTGTCTCTTCCAGTTGTGAAAGGATGTTAGGTCTAACTCGAAAGAATGTCATCTGATTTGAAAGACAGCCTTTTGGCTTCTAAGTCTTTGCTGAATACCTCCTGCAGCAGTAGTTCTCAACCCCAATACGATGGATACGAAAATATTTCAGTGAAGAACCCCATGAAAAACGCCAGAGATTTTAAACTAAAACCAATTTATCAATGTGAGAGTTGTTCAACTTGGCAGTCCTTGACATGTGCAATATATTTTTGATGTATTGAGTACCACTGTTCACTGTTTTTGTAGCATGAACCCAAGCCAATGGTAAGACTACTCCATCTTTCTTTATATAACGTTGTCCTACTGTTTGTCCAAGTCCCAGTGAAATCCCATTCACATTACCACCACGTTTTGTACCACGAAATCATGAAGACTTGAAGTTGACGGAGATCCAAGAGAAACAAAAGGAGGAGAAGGAGGTGGAGGAGGAGGAGAAGGCAAAGATGGAGGAGATAAAGATGCCCACTCCAAGAGACATACTCGCTCACCGGGGCTCACTTTCAGTCAGAAGTAAGATGTCAGTTTGAGATTTGGTCTGGTGCTTTTCTACACAGATGGATCATACCAGAGCCTGGATGGCTATGGTGACACTGTTGACTCCAATGTATGTATCTGACAGTACTTGTTTTTGCTCCCACCAGGTTGGTATCCAGTTGGGACAGTTCTAGCTGGTCTCTACTCTGGTCAACCAGTAAGCGAGGTGGTAGCGCCACCACCTGGTATGGCCACACGCCTCTGCTTCTCAGTAGAGTATCGTCACAGCAGTGAGCAGCTCATGGTGTCCTTGCTTCGTCTGGGGAACCTCCCTCCACGTTTCCACGGGAACAAGACTCTAGTTGAGCTCCGGCTTCTACCAGATGACCGGCGCCCTCGCCAGGCCAAAGCCAGGGGAACTGGACCGGACCCAGAGTTCAACGACTGCTTTGTATTCCAGGTGATGACTATTGGGTGTGTTGACCCATTTTTCCTTTCTATATAAACAAAACTTAAAAGTTCATAAATATAAGAACATTGATCTGCATTTAAAAGGCTGATATACACTGAGACATAGTACTCTATCATCTATCTATCTTTGAAGTGATGCTTATTTTGTGATTGATGGGCTGAATATATTTGTCATGATTATTGTGCGCATGTCAGAAATTTCTAATGCGCTACTAATTTGTGCTTCTTCATTAACCCGCTATGTTGATGCATATGAGTAACTGCATAGAGTTTTCTTGTGTTTCGTGTTGGGGTAGTGAGTGAATATTATTTGCGGCCGTCCTAAACAATTGTGTCCAGGTTTCGGGTGTGAGTGTTTCTCAGAGCACGCTCAGTGTGTGTGTCCTGAGTGTCACACAAGATTGCAAGCGCCAAGCTGTGGGCCGGGTTCTCTTTACTTTAGAAGGGGAGCTGGGTCAGGCTGGAAGGGTTCTCTGGAGAGACCTGGAGCCAGAGGACCACACACAGGTACACAAACACGCTTGACCTGCCTTTGGAATGCTCTTTATTTAACTGTATGTAAAGATTGTGTGTACGTAAATATATTGTATGTATTTTGTATTTTGCATTTCATATTTAACATTTCATATTCATATTTTTGTTGTTTACAGAGAATGTTAAAATACAAACAAAATGTTTGCGATTAATAGCGTTTTTTTCTGATTCTGATTCTAAGCAAATATACGCGGTGTAACCATTATACACAACCAATTGCATAACCTCCAGTTTAACACATTAGACTCACAGAATAACGTGATGTGATATTGAAAAATAACTTCTCCAACATTCAGCATTCAGAGCTGGGTGACGTCCTGGTGTCTCTAAGCTACAGTCCGTCACTACAGCGTCTGTCAGTGGTGGCTCTGAGAGCCCGCGGCCTGCAGCTGCTGTCAGACGCAGGTAAAAGATCATGGCTGTGAGTTCTTAAAATAATATTCACCCATCATGCAGCAATCTTTTTATGTCTTAGGTGTGTGTGTCCAGGTGAGCCTCCGGATACACACTCAAGTTGTGAAGGTGAAGTGCAGTGGGGTGATCAAGGCCGATGCCGACCCGCACTTTAACCACAGGATGACGTTTAAGCTGCGGGTCCAACACTTGGATGAGGCCTGTCTGCGGTTTGAGCTGCAGCAGGTGAATGATGTCCGGACAGGTGAGGGTCTTCCAGTGATACCACGACATCTGGAACAGCTAAATACCCCACGTGCTGTTTTTCAGATCCAGTCGTTCTACTGGGAGCCCTGGTTTTGGGGCCTTTCATGTACGCCCGGGGTCTTCAGCTGCAGCACTGGATGGACATGATCAACGCACCGCAGGAGTCGGTCAAAATGTGGCATGGACTCAGCAGAGCCACTTAGCAGTGCAACAGAAAATAAACTTGAGGGTCAAAAGAAAACAAACGTTATCATCTCTCAAATTGTTTTGTTGACATTTTCAAAATGTATAAACTTGTTAAAGACATGACAAATCCAATTTTTACTGCAATCTATTACATTTAACAAATAAAAAAAACTTCTCTGCGTGTGCTAAATGACACGGACAGTTTTCACTCCCATTAATGCTGCTCTTTGACAACCACAGTTATAAGTACTTTCCTGCTATCATTAATTCACAAGAGACGCCCTGGTCCTAGACGTAAATGATGCATATTTAGAGATGTCCAGCAGAGGCGCCAAGTGAGCTCGTGAGCCATCGCTGCTACATGTTTAGAGCGCCGAGTAAGTCAGCTCGCTGCTCTACTTGCGCATGCGTGTTTACACCAGTCCAGTTAAAACCATGAAGATAAATGAAAACACATTACTAGAAGGTCACCAAGTTCTTCTTGTGCCCTACAACGCTGAGCATGTGCCCAGGTGAGCTTAAACACTCGTCGTGTGTTTCCGTCTTGCGTTCTGATCTCAGATAAATAAATGAATACTGCTTTCATCGTGTTATTACTTTGCCGTCCGTTTGGTAATAGTCGTAATGAGCCCTGTGTTAAACTTGTCAGGTATCACGAATGGATGAAGTCACCTGAGCTGCAGCAGCTGACTGCATCAGAGCCACTGACACTGGAGCAGGAGTACGACATGCAGAAGAGCTGGAGGGAAGACGACGACAGTGAGCTCTAAATGACGTTCTATATCTAAAGTTGCATGGACGGCGTGCAAATTGGCAGTGACGTGACGCCACAGAGACCACAAGAGTTCAATTCACTATTTCCTCCAGAATGCACCTTTATCATCTTGGACAAGCAACGATGGACAGATCCGGGAGTGGACAAGGAGCAGTGCATGATCGGGGATGTCAACATCTTCCTGACTGACCCCGCAGACACATCTCTGGCCGAGCTAGAGGTCATGGTAGCAGGTGAGTTATTTTGAGGCGCAAGACTGGCAGTAAAGCATCAACACGAAAGGTATTGTATGGTCTTGATTCTGTTTTTCAGAGTCCAGTTTCAGAGGAAAAGGTATCGGGAAGGAAGTGACACAAATGATGATGCACTATGGTGAGTTTTGTTTGCTTTTGTACACAGAGCAAGAGTATGAGTTACTATCCTCAAGAACAGACTTTAGCTGCTGTGGATCTGGGATATTCTAGACACAATCTTCAAATGTCTCCATTGAGTTTGAAGACTCATGACCTGATCACATGGTCATTGGTCTAATGTCCTCTCAAAGTCTTCTTTTTTCTGTCAGGGGTTGCGAAACTTGGAATCAAAAAGTTTGAAGTCAAAATCGGCTTGGACAACAAAGCAAGCATTGCCTTGTTCAAGAAACTGAACTTCAGGGAGGTAAGACTATGAAAACTATGAAAAATCCCAGGGATTCTTCAGGAACGAGTAATAATTGAAATAATTGAATTCAATAATTGACTGTCTCCTCCTCGCAGGTGTCGTTGTGTAACGTGTTCAAAGAAGTGACTCTCGAGCTGACTGTGAGCGATTCTGTTCAAACAACGTTGTTAAACAACATGAGCTACATGAAGGAGAGAGACTACAAAGACGCCTGCAGCTATAGACAGGAAGTGACAGCACAGTGACACGAGACGTCTGTTTCAATGCGTCAGAAGTTAATCTGTCATTATTTTAAACATATACGTTCTCGTGCTAAAGTGAAATACAGCTTTTCAAAAGAGCAACCTGTAACATTTACTTTACAAATTGCAAGTCACAGAAAATAAAACTTTAATTTATAAGCATGAATCTCAGCAGTGCCATAAGTTATAACTATAACGTGAGCTATTTCATTTTTTACTGTGAATTTCCAACAATTATGTGCAAAAACTTTTACTCTTTATGTATTGGTGTAAAGCATTATGACATTGGCACTCACTTCGCACCAACACCAGGCTGGATTCAAGGACGACTCAAACAGGGTAGAGCTAGTGTGTAAATACAACCGCTTACTCATTGCAGTGCAAAGCTCTTTATTTTTGTTGGTACAGATGATAATGGAGCAATGATTGCAGAAAATAAAACAATTATAATCTTGCTTTGCACTTTAAGGCTTATTTCTTTTAAATTGGAGAGTAAAATCCTATTTTAACAATCAAACAGAGGAACTGAAGTGTTCGATTTGTATTTAGAGTTTTAATTGTACATGTCTTAAATCTTCTCACCCCTTGTTTCCACCTTTGGTTCCAGATGAATTATGAACAAAAACTTTGCGGTGATCATTTAAACAATTATGTTTTTATAATTCATTTTGAATGACTGGAAATTCAGTATGCACAGCCCATAATGATTCATAGAAATATTGACTTTCTTCCTTTATGTAATGTTTTTTGACTTTTTTTTTAACATGCAGATGGATCCATTTCATTGCACGCGATAGTATTTCAAGTATAGTCCCCTGTATTGTCACATTTCATTACTGTTTTTGCAAATCTGCTTTTGTTTTCAGATCTATTGATCAAGTCTGTTTTTGAAACATACTGTATTTATGCAACTGCCTGATGAATCAAATGTGATGAAAATAGCTCTGTCAGTTCTTGACAGTGTAATAATGTAAACATCTGCCTACATTTTATTAAACTTTGGTGACCCAAGAAAAGTAAAACGGTGGAATTCATCTCCAGTTTGCATGCAAGAATGGACATCAGCTGGTTAAGACAGAGGAAGTGAACATAGTCGTCACTGCCCAGGATGACATCATTGCTTACTCGTGCCATTCTGCTGGTGGTTAATGTTAGTAAAAACAGGAGTACAAGACAATTCCATAGGAACGATTCCAACATTCATCTTCCTCAGTCTCTCAACACCACAGGACTGAAAAACAGATCCCGGTAGGTTTAGTTCTTCGACACTTGTGTTGATTCTAGAAACTCTTTGGCAGCAGACGACATGTTCTGAATGAACTGTCGAACCACCACCTCCTGATTCTGGGCCCAGGAGAAGCAGTCGTCCACAGCGCTGTTTATCGGCACGCACGTTGCTGCCCTCTGCAGGTCAGTGAAGCGACATGCAACAGCTGTTCCTACCAGCCCCAGAAGGAGCAGCAAGAGTAGTTTGAACACCAGGCTCAGGAGGGAACGCTGAGCTTTGGGTGCAGGTTTCACTGTGGCCTTCTTCACTGCTGCAAGATGAGAACAGGAGAAATGCTTACACGAGTTCACCATTTCCACACAAACTATGTCGTGCGATCCATTAACGTTCAAAGAAAGATGTTCCAGATGAATACGCACTTTATTAATAGTTGTGTGGAAAAAGAAAAACAAGAACCTACCTGGTGTTTGTCCGTTCTTCTTCTTCTTCTCCTTCTCCTCCTTCTTTTTCTGTTGCTGCTCTTGTAAAGCCTGCGCCGCCATCTGAGCCATGTACTCCTGCCTCCTCTTCTCTTTCTCCTCAGCCTTCTCCCGTTTACGAGCCTCCTTCCGTTTGGCCTCCTTCTCCTTCTGCTTTGCCTCCTTCTTTCTCTCCAGCTCTTTATATATTGAGAAGAATCAGTTCCTTCATATCAGTCATGAGTGATGCGATTCGCTTACCTCTCTGTCTCAGGAGTTGTTTCTCTCGCGCTTGATCCACCTCTTCCTGAATGACTCGCATGTGCTGCAGCACCTGACGGGAGCCAGATGTGTTACAGGAAGCCCCCACTGAAGAATCTATGCAGACCACCTCACTCACCTTGGTGGCACACTGTTTGCACTGTTTCTCATCCAGACAATCCCCTGCTGCCTTCGCCAGACCCACCTCAAGAGGGTTATCCTTCAGATCCAGCCATTTCAGACTCTGACAAACAACACACACAAAAAGATGAGATAATTGTAATAGATTTTCTAAAAAGCACATCTAAATCAGCCTTCTTGTGCAGTTTTTGTTTTCATTCCATTGCTTGTACTTGTCAACCCTTTCCCCACAATTCTGTGGCTAACTGTGTACATCACACTCACCCTCAGCTGAGCGAAACTGACAGGCAGCACACTCAGCTTGTTGTTGTAAAGGTCCAGGTGTTGGAGGTTGACCAGGTTCCCAAGGTCATCTGGCAAACAGGTCAGTTGATTTTTACTGAGGTCCACCTTTGTCAGGTGCGTCAGGTTACAGAACTCTGGCTGAAAATGTAATCAAATAAAAACATCACTTCAGAGCAACAATAACATTCTGGGTACAACGGGTTCCATGTTGACATACATTTCAGGAGGTTACGGTTTTGAACCACCATCAAACAGTTCTAAACCACAACTCCTATTTTGATCCCATGATCAGAGGGGACAGAAATGCTCCTCTGCTGCCAAGCTAATGATTTCTGCCACAAGAATTGAAACCTTTTGACATATATCAGTAGAAACTCTGCAATCCAAACACGCACCCAAAAAGGAATCTTTAGTTCCCAATTGAGATTTTATCAGGAGCTCTGGAGCAACTCTTGTCATGGCAGTTTGCATCCGAATGCAAAGCAGAGATGTGTATAAAAAGCTTAAGAATCGGCTCAGTGGAAGTAACCGTGAATTTGCTATTCCACACATGAGTTACATTCAAAAACACATTGCTTGAGTGGACATTTTGTTCTTCACTAGAAGGACAAAAATGATGGGTGGGCTCTGCCATGGTCTCAAAACCCTCTATGTACTGTACGTCTCCACTGATGCCCATACAATTGAGGAAGCCATGAATCAAAACTGAATATCAATGCAGAAAAAGACTACATATATTTAGGTTTAATAACAATCTCTGTCCTGCAAGAAACGAAACAATTAAGAGTTTAATCTGAACGAATGAGGTTGTGAAGTGTTTTACTTACAGGAAGGAAGGGGATGTTGTTACACGACAAGTCCACCACGGTTGCTTTGGGATACAGAGCCTGTAGGGGAACAAGGGATCACTAGCTTTAGAACTCAGTCCAGTTGAAATGAGCAGCTGATCTGGAGCGCAGCAACTCACAAGCTCTTTGACCGGCACTTCGGTCAGGTTGCAAAGACTCAGATCGACTTCATTTCCGTCTATTTTATCCTTGAGATTCAACACTTTGCCAGTCTTACTCATCTCGGAACCTTTGACACAGTCTCCTGAATCAATGGAAAGTCAGTGACTCACAAGAATGAATTCTGCAGTTGGTTTTTCCAACGCAACTCACCCGTAGTTTAAGCCGAGGCGAAACGCACACCGAGTGACCTTGGTGAGATTGAAAAATATGCGGCCGAAAATGAAAAAAAGTTAAAAGCCCGTAGCGCAGAGAAACGTCAGTTTTGATAGTGAGAAGAGGCTGAATGAAAATCCACGTCACTGATTGAGCCGCAGACAGGCAGCAGCGCCACCTATAGTTCCGGAGGGGGTGGTACATGGACAACCCAGACGTTGTTGTTAATGCGGCCGATTTTTCATGGAATTTCATACTGCAACAACACGAATAACAAGGAGGAGGACACCTGCTCACAGCAACGCTTTATTCGCAGTTATCCCACACAATGTTACACGGAGTTGTTCACCATAATGCGCCCTCAAGCGGTGAGCCGCAGAACTTCAACAGCATCTGACAGCAGGCAATAACGCATTCACAGCATGCGTTTCACGTGACAATGAAGTCGAACCGAAATCGTTTAACCTTAAGGTCGTCCATGCATCACATTTTATAACTAGCTCTCTTGCCATTGTATGAACATGAAGACTAAAAAGACACTGACAGCATTGACATAGAAAACACAGAAAACTCGGTTGATAGTGACAGTCATTCTGCTCCAGTAGCCCGGTTTGTCAGCTTCAGTCTTGCTGTTGATGAGTTGAGTCAAAGCGCGTATCAACTGGTTTATGTCACCAGAGAGTCTTTCCGCACTCTGGGACTCTCGCAGCTGGCTGTCACTGGCCTGTGGAGGAGATTTTCCTTTTTCTCTCTTTTTTTCCATTCAACTTCGATCAAAGCACATAAATATTGCTGTACAAAACAATCAATGACTGAGGTGAAGGTAACTTAAAATAGCTTTCTCCCCCTTTTAACCTTTCCCCTGTTTTTCATCAAGAGAAAAAAAATTTTTTTAATTGAATTTAACATTCAAAAACAATGTCTTATTAGCATCAGCAACTGACCTTCAACAGTTCAGCGGGACATTCATCAGTGGAGGAAGAACAGGTGCAAAAATATGTCACTTTCTTTCCTGCAAAATGTACATGTTCAGTTCAAAAGAATGTCTTTCTTGTCATTGTTTGAATGGGGGACTCATAGTAACTGTGTAGCTGGTTAGTGTGTTGTCTTGGGATCCTAGAGTCGAACAGACATTCTGAACAAGAAGCTGTGAACTGAGGTTAAATTGGGCACGTTGCAAGCAAACACTAGTATTCCTCAGGGGACCCTAGTATTCCAGTGGCCTCAAAATATGTCACGAAAACTGCTCATTAATACAGTATGTTCTTCAGTTTAAATCAACAGTTTCAAGAGATGAGGAATCATGCCCTATTGGATTGTAAATGAAGCTCACTACACTATAACAGGAGTGGTACACAGGGGACAGGCTTAGAAATGAGACAGGAATATGCCATGACAAGGATATAAGTTGAGTGCACTGGACACTGACACACTGACAAAAAGCAAGTGACCTTTTATATACTTTCTCATTTTCATGTCCTACTATGTTTATATAAGTTGTCCAGTTTTAGCGTTTCAGCCTCCACATGAAAAATCTGGATTCAACCTTGATGATTAATAATGATTTCGGTACGGTATATGAATGATATATATAATATATAATATATAATGAACGGTATAATATGATGCAAAAACAGATGAATACCTTGTTCATAGCTGCTCAGTCCTTTGCCGTCTTCACTCAGGCTCCAATCATGCTGTTTCTCACTGTCCAGGGCCACAGAGTCTTTCTGGATCAGGTACATAACCAGGATGGTCTCAAGGAGGTTCAGCAGCATTAGTGTAAACATCCCGATACAATAAACGGCTTGAAAAAACAAGAGTATCGGTATGAATTAATATTATCATTAATATTATTATATTATCACTATCATCCTTCCATCTATCTATCTATCTATCTATCTATCTATCTATCTATCTATCTATCTATCTATCTATCTATCTATCTATCTATCTGTCTGTCTGTCTGTCTCTCCATCTATCTATCTATCTATCTACCTGTCTGTCTGTCTGTCTGTCTGTCTGTCTGTCTGTCTGTCTGTCTGTCTGTCTCTCTCTCTATCTATCTATCTATCTATCTGTCTGTCTGTCTGTCTGTCTGTCTGTCTCTCTGTCTGTCTGTCTGTCTCTCTATCTATCTATCTATCTATCTATCTATCTATCTATCTATCTATCTATCTGTCCGTCCGTCCGTCCATCTATCTATCTATCTATCTAACTATCTATCTATCTATCTATCTATCTATCTATCTATCTATCTATCTATCTATCTATCTATCTGTCTGTCTGTCTGTCTGTCTGTCTCTATCTATCTATCTATCTATCTATCTATCTATCTATCTATCTATCTGTCTGTCTCTCTGTCTGTCTGTCTATCTATCTATCTATCTATCTATCTATCTATCTATCTATCTATCTGTCCGTCCGTCCGTCCGTCCGTCCATCTATCTATCTATCTATCTATCTATCTATCTATCTATCTATCTATCTATCTATCTATCTGTCTGTCTGTCTGTCTGTCTGTCTGTCTGTCTGTCTGTATCTATCTATCTATCTATCTATCTATCTATCTATCTATCTATCTATCTATCTGTCTGTCTGTCTGTCTGTCTGTCTCTATCTATCTATCTATCTATCTATCTATCTATCTATCTATCTATCTATCTATCTATCTATCTATCTATCTATCTGTCTGTCTGTCTGTCTATCTGTCTATCTATCTCTACCCACCTATCAGGGGGACGCTGTTGGATGATGAGGGCAGGATTTCGTTGAGGATCAGCTGCATCACGGTCACAGCAAGAAGTACAGTGATCTTGAAACCCAGCTTTTCCCCACCTCTGTCTGATATGAGAAACGAGGACAAGTCCAGACACAAGAAGAAGAGAACAGGCAGCAGGAGGTTTGTGGAATAGAGTACGGACCTTCTTCTCATTTTGATCTGTGCTCAGACAACAAAATGAAGGGGTCAGCAACAGTCGAGTCACGTAGTCAAGATAAGTCCTCTAACTTTCTCCGCGACAATATCTGGGAAGTGATACTCACAGAAAAGATGATCACATCCTGGATGCCAAAGTTGACATTGTCTTCTGTTGTATTGGTCACTTCCATATCCATGAAGAGCCACTCATACTGGGTGTGCATCATCTCTCGTGCCCACTCAGTTGTCTCATTAGAGTCCAGCACATGGTAAAGCCTAAGCTCTTTATCTAAAAGACACGCACGTCCTCGCATCAGTGAAACTGAATCCTGAACCTTGACAAATGACTTCAGGTGCTCACTCGAGTGGACGACGGATTTAAAGGTCAAGTTGCATTGCTGGACATCAAATGGAAATTTGTAGATGTCCATCTTGCAGGTGCTGGTTAGCACCTGGTTGTCAACTTGCTGAACCCAACCATCACTGAAGATAGTCACATACGGACTTGGAGGAGTTTGGTCTTTCCCTGTCCTGTATAAATGCAGAGACAAAATAGCCATATACAGAAGGTATACTGGTTTGTTGTCGTTCATGGTGAGACAGAGCGGTAGCAACTGCTTGAGTTACTCTAACTATATTGACTCCTTTAGGTTTATTGGTGCAACAGATTTATTATTTCATTAGTTCATATAGACAAAATGTACTAAAAAAATATGAAATAACGACTGTATTATATAATAGTACGTTTTACTTATCATCAACTTGTCATCTGTGGAGTGGCAACTCTGCTATTTGTTTAGGCTCACAGAGAGCACTTTTAAGATTTCTCTTAAAATCACATTTTATCTTTGGCAGTAACTATGATCTTCGTTTCCTACTGATCCATTTGCTCCAGAAAAAGTGTTGCACACCTTGTCTAAGATCAAGGTGATGCGAAGTGGGTGGGTGTGAGCGGAGTGAGGAATGAACTTGAATGACTCCTGATGTCACTGACATAAAATGCACAGTGTGCCACTGATATCTTTGCTGGTACACACTGGTTTGAGGCAGTGGGGCTGTTAATACAAGATCATGTCTGCAGACATGGCCTGACTACATCCTGACATTTTCCCTTTTTAGATTAGTGTAACCATCTAAGCCTTCCCTTTTTGCTGAAAAATGATTTTTCATTGCTAAAGCTTCACTTTTACTACTGGCCATGAATCAAAGGGCGGCTCTTGTTTTCAAAATACCTAACTACCCCCACTTCAGTGGGCTCTTTAAATGGCGACCTGATTTGGATTCATTTTTGTATCCACAGAATGAAACATAATTTCATCTGACTCTGTGCCGTACGTCTGTAATGTTCCTTAGTGTAGATGTCCACTCCCTATGGTAGTTATCATGATGAAGCAGTATTTCTTTTTTAATATGAAACTCGCATTTTATATACCAATTAAAATGAAGTCTATAATAAAGTCTATAATTTGGTACTTTGTTGCTTTTTGTTTCTGACTATCGAGAGCAGACGAGTTGCCCTCCATAACCTCTATGAAACATTTCCATGTGGAGATGTGCTTACATCTCTTCAATTGTAATATCTGGTTTCCACAAAATGTTGGTGGGGATAGCAACTTTTTCGATGTCACAAAAATCTGAAGAATTCCAGGAGGTGAATTCGTTCTTCCAGCTCTGTAAGAAAGGAGAGACTTTGACAAGAGGCTTTCAAACACTAGGAATAAGGTTACACCAGGTCAAACAGAATTCCAAGCTCCAGTTATCCAAACCTTAACTCTAGTTGATACCACAATCCAGAAATGCTTAGTATATCAGTATCCTTGAGCAAAATCGGATCAGAAAAACAGACAAATGAGTCAAGTTTTGTACTACACTGTTTATCGTCTCTGAGTTAAAGAGGAAATGGAGGTCAAAACTTGTGTGTGCACTTTTTCGCGGCCACCTGCTGGGTGTACATTGTACACTGTCCTTTCTCTCAAGACGGACAAAGCCCCAAAAGATATCAATGTGCAAAGCCCTGCTTTAGAAGGCAGAGCAGTTTGAAGGTGTCCAAATGTGAGCTGAATCAAAAAAGTAGCTACTGAACAAACCAGCACCAAGGTTAGGGGATCTGACTTTCACCCATAGCTCCCCATAACTTGGTGTTATAACTTGTGTGTACATACATGGGGAAAAAAAAAGTAGTTGCGGGAACCTTGCAAAAAGGAACTCACCATGTACATCCAGACATAAGGAATGAACGTCTGGTCGATCTCACGCTGTAAACACAGAGACCAAGTTTATCATTGTTACTATGGATTATTGGAGCCTTAGACCCAGAAGCCCATGAAATATCACTGACCAATGCAGCATCGCTAAATTCTTGATTCTGATGATTTTTTATTGATCATAAATACAACAAAATTATAAGTTGCATTTCCTAAATACAATTAACACCAATGACATCGTAAGTATGTCCTAATAGTACCCAACAGCTGACTAATTCACAGGCGACTGACTGAAGAGCTTATTGAGATTTTTAGTTTAGTAGAGCATTTTTTTTTCTACATTAATAATTCAAATGGCCGACAATTAAAATCTTACCACATCAAGGATGGCATACAGTGCCATGTCCAGGTTGACACTCGTGGGTGTTTTGGAGTTTTTGACAGGTCGAATCATGGAGAGCAGGTCATTGCTTGCAGTCAGTTTAAGATGATTCAAAACATCCATGTCAGAGCAGGTTATCTCAGTGGAGCCCGAAACTAGAATGAATGCACACAGCAGCAGGTCGAGCACATAGTTCACTGTGCTAAAACATACGTCGGTAATTTCCCCTTTTGAAATGGAATGAAGGACTTACCTGTGAGTCTGAGCAAAATTAAGATTCCTGCACCTGTCATCATTGAATCCATAGTCTTCCGTTTGAACGACATCAGCAAAAACGTTCTGCCAAAATCCACCTCGGGTTAAACTGCGCTGATGTCCTGAATGAGGCTGAGGGCTGGACTAATGGAAGAAGAGCTCACCAGACTTGGCAGTAGGGAGGAAGTAGGCATCTGACCGACAGCAAGGGATGCTCATTGAGGGACATTAGTAACCACAGTGAAATGTTTCTGTGGTCACCAAGAGAGCAAATGTGAAAAACTTAACTGTTTAATTTATTTGTGTCTGGCTGTTCATTGCTGCTCTAAATGGGTTGATTGTATGTGCAAATGTATTGTATATATTATACCAGCAACAATAATTGCTCTCCCAGGGATGGATAATATATATGTATTGAAAATGTGGCTCAAAAGGCCTGAGTGCTTTCATCCTACCATCTACACAGACCTGTGGTTTGGTTTTCTTGTGAGAGTTCCCAAGCAGCGTGAAACCCAAGAGCAAATGTAGAGGGGAAAACAACAAGGAAACATGGATTCTATAATTTAACACATTTTACAGTTATTCACAACGTGTCCAATAATTGTCCAAAGCACAGACAAACAAGCAGAAATCTGGAACAGACAGTGAACAAGCACAGCAACACCACCAACAACAACAAAGAACAGAGGAGGGGAAAAGAGCAGGAACCAAATAAAGCCAAAATAAAAGCTGATCATCACAATCTAAACAAATTATCCTTCAAGAACCATGTTTCTTTACTTAATGAGTGTTTTAAACTGTAAAATCTCCAGCTAATTACATGATAAAAATTTGGGAAATGTTCACATTCAAATAGCAGTCAGACACTACAGTTCCCCAGATATTAGAAAAGACATTCAGTTGTTTTGCCAAAATAAATAAAATAAATGTAACTCAACCTGACACCAGGGCTGCGTTGTGAGACTCAGCATCATGGTGGACCAGCGGAACAGCTTACTAGCCATTTAATATTTATCTCGCTTCTCAAAAAGTGTGAACACACTGTTCTGAATCTTATCTTTCCTTTTAAACAGGCATTAGTTCATTCATTGTAACGTCTTCACACACTTTCTCGAGTGGTGGAGCAGCACTCTGGCGCCCCCCACTGTCCAGCCGCCACTGAAAGCAACCACTTAGTGTGCTTTAGCGTTTAACCAACCCATTTCAAATACAGCGCTGGAAAGCTCACTTTCATCATGGTCATGATTAAGGGAAATGATCTGGGCTGTACTTATCCTTTGTTTCTTGACTACTGTGACCATCTTGTTTGTCACGTTGAGCAGCAGGATGTCCGAGTTGACATGTGGAAAATAGGTGTTTTCATTTCATCAGATCTGAAGCCACGGTTTTGGTTTCATTTAATAATTTAATACAATAAAACATTCAATATTTAATATTTGGTGCAGATATTCACTGGCAGCAAAGTTAATATTGATATTTCACATAAGGCATCAAGATAATATTATTTTCATTTTCAAATCAAGACATCCTTCAAGCCTTCGGGTCTCATCTAATATTGCCATTGTATGAACATGAAGACTAAAAAGACACTGACAGCAGTGACATAGAAAACACAGAAAACTCGGTTGATAGTGACAGTCATTCTGCTCCAGTAGCCCGGTTTGTCAGCTTCAGTCTTGCTGTTGATGAGTTGAGTCAAAGCTTGTGTCAACTCCTTTATGTCGCCAGAGAGTCTTTCCACACTCTGGGACTCTCGCTGCTGGCTGTCACTGGCCTGTGGAGGAGATCGCAGTGAGTTTTTCTCTCTTTTTTTCCATCCAACTTGAGTCAAAATATATAAATGAAGCTAATAATGGAGCGTGTTTCAAGAGCAAAAAAAGCAATAAAATCTGCATCATATTTGGAGAAAGATATCTTGAATAAATCAAAATGCAAATTAAATATACAAGAAAATATTATTTTGATGAGAAATCACAAGAATCAGTACAATCCATGTATTTAGTTCCCTTCTTTTCAGTGAAGATGTTTTTTCTGAAAAAATAAAATGAAAAATAACATAAAATTGCAAGTGGAAATATATAATATACATATAGTAGTAAATGACTTAACACATGACATTTAAAAATTCATCATATTATAACATTCACAGACGTAAACTAATGTATTTAAATCATGACAAATGTTTAAAAAAGGTAAATCACTGATTCCTTTATAATGCTCCGGTGATCCCCACAGTGCAGGTTGTTGGCTGCCACCACTTTAGCCATGCTGTGGCAAAATGATTGCTTATCAGATAAACAGTATAACCATTGCTCCTAACCTTCATCGCTTCAGAGGAAGTCCCATCAGTGGACCTGTCACTGATGCAAAAACTGTCCCATTTCTTTCCTGAAAACATGTTTTTGTTATTTTTGGACTCCTTACAATACCTTCTTTAGCTGTTGAGTCAGATTCTCACCTTGTTTCTTTTCAGTGTCCTGCTTTTCAGGCTCAGAGTCTTTTTGAATCAGGTACATTACCAGAATGGTCTCCAGGAGACTCAGCATCATCAGCGTAAACATCCCAATACAATAGACCGCTGGGGACATTGCAAAGAAGTGTGTTGGTGTGACGGACAAACAGACCAACATGACACATTGAGAAACATCTGGGCTATAACTTCATCATGTTACCTATCAGAGGAACGCTGTTGGATGAAGAGGGCAGGATTTCGTTGAGGATCAGCTGCATCACAGTGACGGCAAGAAGCACAGTGATTTTGAAGCCGAGCTTTTCTCCACCAACGTCCGAGATAAGAAATGAGGCCAAGTCCAAGCAAAAGAAGAAAAGGATAGGCAGCAGGAAGTTCACAGTGTAGAGTATAGACCTTCTTCTCATGTTGATCTGCCGGAAAATAGCATCATTTTAAAAATACTGTACGTTCTTCATGTAATATTCTCCCCCATCCATGAGAGGCTCAAGGCAGAATCAGTTACAAGAAATACGAACAGTGTAGACGATGTAATCCTGGTCATAGTTAAAGATTTGCACTGTTTTGTTGATGACGGTCATGTTTATGAACAGCCACTCATACTGGGATTGCATCAGATTTCGTGTCCACTCTGTGGCTCCCGTGGAGCTCAGGACGTGATGAAGTTCAATTTCCTCCGCTGAAAAGACAAAAGACATCCGATCAGTAGAGAAGAATCTTGAACTAAACAACACCAGTGAGGCGCTCACTCGCATGGACGACAGACTTGAACGAGAGTTCACAGCTCTGGACATCGAACGGGAATTTATAAATATGCATCCTGCAAGTGCTGGTGAGAACCTGGTTGTTCTGCTCCTGCACCAAACCATTATAGTAGATCACCAGATGAGGACTTGAAGGAGCCTTGTCTTTCTCTGTCCTGTGTGAAAAGTCAGACGTGAATGTTGACTGCAGCAAGTCTCTTCACGCATATTGTTAAAAATAAATAACTGTAGTGTTAGGTGTGAGCTTACATTTCATCAATTGTGATATCTGGTTTCCACAAAATGCCAGTGGGAATAGCAACACTTTGAATGCCACAAAACTCAGTTTCATTCCAGGAGATGTACTCGTTCTTCCAAGTCTACAGCGTGAATCAGAAGGCAAGAAGAAGTCAAGAAGGCAATGGTGAGTATTGAATACAAGTAGCAGACACGCTCTCCAACCCCGGCTGCAATGAATCAAAATTGAAGAAGCCTGTGCTTAGATTCCATTTTAAATTTGATCGCACTTCTCGGCAACAACTTCCTACTTCCATTTTTACTGTCCCCATGGTCAAGGACCAGGATCCTGTAACATCCCCGGAACCTCCGTGGTGCAGTACTCATTTGCCTGCAGACAAAGATTTGACTGAAACTACCGAACGATGGACTCACCATGAACATCCATACGTAGGATATAAACGTCTGGTCAATCTCTCTCTGCAAAGACAGAACGAAAATAATAATTCCCTGTTAATATTATGAAAGTACAGAAAAAGGGTCAGAAGGAGTTGCATTGTGTCTTTGTGGATCAAAAGAAAGAATGTGACTGGGATAGGAAGTGGGTGAGGAAGTCAGGAGCATAAGAGAAGTGTACAGTATGAGGGTTGAACTGATGGACAGAGAAGGATAGAGAGGAGTCTGTATGGACGATGCTGGTGATATAGTTGTGTGTACTGATAGTAAAGACGCCAGGTGGAGGTATGAGCTAGAGCAAAGAGGAATGAAGCTCAGGAGACACAGGACAAAGCACGTGTGAATGAGAAAGGAGGCAGAGAAGATGAGGGACTACAGGTTCTGAAAACAGATAAGTTCAACCAGAGGAGAGTGCAGGCAGGGTAGAACAAGCGAAGGCGACTGTTGGAACAACGACATTGGAATTGAAGATGCTCAGGTTTTCATTGGGAGTGACGAGGAAGGACATGTGGAAAGGTCTGGAGGTGAAGTGAGGGAGGCCAGACTCAGGGGGTCAGGGAAAATGTTGGCGGAAGAATCCGGAAGAACTGGGCAAAAGGAGAATAGGAAAGCATCCACTGATGTTCATGGAAGAGATGAAGGAGGACATGAAGAGAATAGATGTGACCAGAGAGGATGATCAAGATCAGTGCTGGAGGAGGAGGAGGCTGAAATGCTTAAAGACGAAGGAAAAGAATCAGGAAGTTTTGAAGCAAAATAAATTGTTAATTTGTGTAGTGTAGTCAGTACCCCATTAGCTTGCAACCCATCACTGTTTTAAGCCTTTGTTCATTATTCATGGTCATACATGTAAACTGAAGCAAGACGTTGCTGAAGATTTACTGCTAAAACCGTTAGTGACATTTTTACTGCTACAGCGATAGATCCAAGTGCAGCACAGTTCACAGGCCTCGTGTTGCTATCTCCGCAGGAAAGTCCCTGGGACAATTGAGGGGATGACCCTGAGTACAAGGGGGTGAGAGTGATGAAAGATGCCAATGGATAAAACAGACACACGCGACAAAGTCAGATGTCACAGACACCAGATGAGGCTGGTAGAGAATGGGGGAGGTCGGCTGGAAAAGGTGAGAAAGGTGTGTGGTGACCCAAAAAAAAAAGGGCATGTGAAATATAGGCTTGGAGAAAGGAGTCATGCTCTGGTTTGATACATGAAAAACACAGTGCAAAATACTTCCACTGATAATCTTCTATGTGATGAACAGACTAACCACATCAAGAATTGCGTAAAGCAGAACCTCCAGATAGACTTTGGTGGGTGTTGTGTAGTCTTTGACAGGTCGGGTCATGGTGAACAGGTCGTTGCTTCTGGTCAGACTCAGATGGTTCAAAACATCCTGATAGGAGCAGGTTTTCTTCGCGGAGCCTGAAACTACAAATAGTCATATTGTAAGCACACAGATAAATGCATTTAAAACTTGGGTGTCTACCCAGTGTCGCCTCTTTGATTGGTCATTTGTCCAGCCGGTTCCTCTTCTGATCACACTCCATTTTCAATGGTCAAGGATTGTTAACTTTGTACTTGAGTTCCTAAAGTGCACTTGCAGTTGTCTACACCAAAATGTGGAGGATGTGGGGATGTAAAATGGTCATCTAAACAACCTACTTACAGAGACATGAGTGATGGCACATCTTTCTACTCAATAATCATTAATAGCTAAAGATCCATCAGCAGTTCACCACAACTTGTTCAGATCGATTTGGTGGAACTGATGTAATCACGTCTTCTCGCAATTGATGGCTGGCACCATTTCATGTCTCAGGGAAATATTCTGCTGTTTACAGAGACTATTGCAGGCATTGAACATGGCAGCAAAAACATGTCTACGCCCCAACTAAATATTTTGTTTATGGATAAGATTTTAAAAAAGCAGACAATACCAGCAGCTAGCTAATCTTTTACTCATCTTTCAGCATCTGGGCTTGTCTTGCTCATCCCAATGCCCAATCACACCTATACTGCTTTATGGCAACCACTATCTTCCGATGCTGCTTATTTAGTCCAGCCCAATAAAATAAGCTTGTTTCTATAAACAATGTTTAAAATGTGCAACAAAATCTGTAGGAGGATTATACCCACACAACAAGCTGTTTTTGAATCACAACAATATCATGGGAGACTTACCCAAGAGTCCCAGCAAAATGAAAATGCCAGCGCCATTCATCATTAAATTCCTTCGCTTTTAAAGACAACGGTCCACTGGTGTCTTGCCAAGAGTTGCTTCAGTGTCACCTGAGTTCAAAGAGAGTCTAAGAGACTGAGCTGAGGGAAGCACCACTCACCAGGCATGTGGAAGTGGTGGGTTTGGACTCCACAGGGAGGGCAGGACAGTAAACACCACTTAGCAGCAAAAGTAGAAGCAGGAACCTTTGCACCCAGCATGAAACATCTCTGTGGTGTCGTGAAAATTGACTCAAATAAGATATGAATGTTTAATGATCTCTAAACTTTTGTAAATTTAATTTGGTTGTTGTGAAAAGAGTGACACTTATTGTTGTACTTGCTCCAATGATAACTTCGACTTCCTGCCATGTGATGGACGGTACTGTATATTTTTAAATTAATAACTATTTTTGTGATTAAATTGTGCAAAAATGTGCATCGAAGACTACAATAGATGGAGAACAGTTATGCAGGTTACTAGTCACTTTAAAAAAATCTTTTCACTGACAGTTCAGACTCTTCCTTTCAGCAATATTTTTACTCACCTCATGTTGGACTCAGTCCTCGTGTATTTTATTTGCCTTGCAGGACTGGTCGACTGGTACCAAGTCAATGAATAATTGGGCATCTTGGCTGGACTGGGATAATATGCAGTCATACCAGATGAAGGTCTGCAGTTGCAGTGCAAGGCTTAAGCTGTTACGGGTCCTGTATCTTGTTCAGAAGGTGTTGTTTTCCCAGACAAAACTGACCAATGGATCCAAAAACTTGGGGACATCCTTTCATATTCAAATTAATTGTTCAGTTTGATCTCTTGTTAGAACCGCAATAGTCATCTTCCTCTTTTTCTTTTGCCTGGTACCTCCATTCCTAATACTCTTTGACCAACATGTCTCCTGTCACTCCTGTCTCAAGTCAGGTTTCTCTAGCTTTGTCTCAAAACTTTTCTGAGCTGGCCCTCTGATCTACTTGTTTTTAATCTTGTCCCTCCTTCTGAGCATCTCGAACCCTGACTCTTCGAGCTCTGATTCCCATCTGTGCATCTGTGCCATCAAATAGACGAGTCCAACACAACTCTTGAGTACTACACCAACTAAGGCACAGACCAAAATAAAAGGATGCTTTGAAGCACCAAAGACAAGTGGTGGTTAAAACACATGCACTGGATGATGACAAAAATAAGATGCTGGCACTGGTAGGAGAAAAACACAGGCACAACAAAGTTTGGTGTGCCTGCACAAAAAGGCATAGAAAGACACAAAAAAGGACACTTTTTTGCTGTCATAAAAACCATGTTCCAAAGTGCTGAGCTTTTTATTTGTGATACAGAGTTATGCAATACATTGAACAGTGTATGTGGCGATATATTTTCAGCGAGATAACAGGAGCAAAAAAGCTAAACACCTCTGATAAGCCTCACTAAAGCGTGTAACTTGCACTTGAAAAGCCAATACAAATATGATGAACACTTATAGTAATAAGAGCTTCCCTGTCGGAGTGATTCTTGTTTTGCTTTGCTTTTGCTTTTAATACAATTAAAAGAATAAACGGATGGACGCCAATAATCTGCAGCTGTCTCCTGTTCTTCTTGTCCAACACTGACACCACACAATTAAGAGGGTGGAAAACATAATTACAGTGTCAAAATCTAATTTTGTCCAGAACGCAAGCATGATGATTATCATATACTGTAGTTGGCTGCAGGTGTTTCTAATCCATGATCCATTTGGAAAAGAGCACTACCAAAAACAAGCTAACAAGTGTGACATAGAAAATAAAAAAGCCTTTATTAACTCTGAATGCGAGTTGTGTCCAGTAGCCATGCTTCTCTCCATCCTTCCTATTGTTGAGCAGCCTGGTCAATGTTCGCTCCATTTCCCTCAGCTCTTGGGAGAGCTTTCCCAAAGCGCTGTTGTCATCCTGTCAAAAAGCATGAGGAGGACTGTCAGGACAAATCGCTCCCTGTTATGACTTAGGTTGTGGGTTTGTTTAATGGTGCATGAACTCACACCTTCATGGAGCAATGTACTGGTTCTGATGCAATTTCAGCAGCAGAGTCGTCATAAATACATCCACCTTGAGTCCAGGCTTGTGGTATCGTTGACAGATTTGGATATTTAAATGGTACAAATTGAAGTGTGAACCTCACAGAATTATTAAAAGACACTTGAAAAGCTGAACATACCAACATGAAAATTGGTAGGTTTGTGCCCGTCCTCGCTCAGACTCTGGTCAGACTTACTGTCCTTCTGCATCAGGTGCATGACCAGAATGGTCTCCAGGAGGCTCAGCATCATGAAGCCGAAGATACCGATGCAGTAGACAGCTGAAGGAGCAGACCAGGCAATGTTACTCAACCACTAATCCGAGGAATAGAATCAAGAACACTGGCTGCACCTATAAGAGGAATCCTGTTGGATGAGGCGGGCAGGATTTCGTTCAGGATCAACTGCAATACCGTAACGGCGAGCAGCACTGTGACCTTGAAGCTCAGCTTCTCGCCACCGTCGTCGGAGATCAGGAAGGAGGACAAGTCCAGGCACAAGAAGAAGAGGACGGGCAGCAGGAAGTTGACAATGTAAAGGATGGACCTCCGCTTCATGTTGATCTGGAAATGAACATGGGACAAACTGATCCACAACGAAAGTCAAAACACAATAATTACGTCTTCACATCATTTTTCCCAAGAAAAACCGTACGTACAGTGTAAATAATGACGTCTTGGCTTGTGAAGTCGCTGGTGTTGTGACTCGTCACCGTCATGTTGATGAACAACCATTCGTACTGAGTCCGCATTACCTCTCGAGACCACTCTGTAGCTTCTGAAGAGTTGTCGACGGCGTAGAGGCGAATGTCTCTGACTGGTGAGGAAAGACCTTTCTAATGTCAGATGCATTACATCCTAAATATCAGCAAACTCAACCCATTCAAGCCAATGTTTTGAGCAAATTGCTTCCAATGAAATGAAAACAATGAATCAAAAACATCAAAAGCTGCATCAAGTAATAAACATACTTGTATGGATGACGGACTTGATAGACAGGTTGCAGCTCTGAATGTCAAAGGGGAATTTGTAAATGTGCATCCTGCAGGTGCTGACCAGCACCTGGTCGTTCTGGACCTCCACAGCTCCTTTGTCATTGATGCTCAGATAAGGACTGGGAGGAGCTCTATCCCTCTCTGTCCTGGCCAACAGACATGACATTATGAGCTATTGATTTGTTTGGCGTTTGAAGAGTGTCGCACAATCTTACATTTCCTCAATGGTGAGATCAGGTTTCCACATGTAGTCGGCAGGAAGAGAAATGTTATTGATTCCGCAGAATTCACGTGGATCCCAGGAAATGAAGTCATTGTGCCATGTCTGCAAGTAGCCAGATATTAGTTCAAAAAGGCCACCATCAAGGTGCCGTAAAGTTCAGTGCTCACCATGACCATCCAAACGTAAGGGATGAACTTCTGCTCTTTTTCAACCTTAAATCACAGAAATGCAATCATCAAAATCCACACACATCTGCAATCTATTCCCTGCAGAGCTCAGCCTCTCCTAATCCCACCCACAACTCCTCTCACACACCCATTCATCATTAGTTGACCAGCTACACATTCAGATATACAGTACCATACCCACCTTTTTAGACAACCATCTGTCGCTACCTGCCAGTAACTTCTCCTTCAGGCTGACTACACAATAGGAATCTGCCTGTTTTGACTATGACTCTGTTTATTCCTCTGATCCCCAGCCCTCAGAGGAGACCAGCAAAAAACTTGCCAACAAATATTGTGTGTTTTGTCTTCAATTCTATTTCCATCCAATGAAGTGGTTCATATTGACATGAGATACACGTATGTTAGCGTTGTACAAATGACAATTTCTTGGATCATGGGGTTTTCTTCTTCTCCATCTCCCAGTAAATATATCCAGATCTTAAACGTTATTCAAATAAATTAATATCAATAATAAAACATTCATCAATAATAGCAGTTAATTTTGATGGAGATGGCATAGTTGAAGCAGATGTGAACGATGCCATTTAATGTGTGAGAATGTTTAATTCTCTGACATGGCTGATATAACCTCATTCTTACTGTGTCGAATTGTTACGTGCCATGTTAAAACTCATGACATGGTGGATAAGCATCATTTACAAATCGTAGTTCATGTATTAGAAGTTGAATAAGAATTGCTAATCTTTGAAATGCAACAGAATATAGAAGGAGGAGCAGGGGATCAGGCTGCAGGGGCTCACATCCACTTAGCAGCCACTGAGTTGGATTCATGGTTTTGTGTTTCCCTCCTTCCTGGTTAATGGCACACGGCTGGAGTTGATGTTCTCGCCAGCGTCTAGAGCTTAAAAACTCCAGGACTCCAGCAATGTTTGCCACATCGACTTCATTATTATCCCTGGCGGTATCCTTTCGTTGACTTGTCTTTTGTTCTGTCTAAAACCCTGGTGCTCTGAGGTTTGTATTTTCCCTTCCTTTGTCTATTTGCTCCGTGTTGCTTCATGGTTTTCTCTTTGATGTTGCTCTTCCCTGATTGTGCGTTTGTTTTGATGACCACTGTAGTTGGTTTGTGTTTACTGTTCATTGTGTTTGTTTTCTCTATTTACATACACTTGCATTCGTTCTCCCGGTTCAGTGACGCTTTTTGTTGGACTTTATTTCATCGTGGACTCATCCCGGTTCGGTGACGTTTTGGACCTTCTGTTGTATTTTTTTTATTGTTGTATTAAACTATGGTATTCGACCCGCTGTCTGCCTCCTGTGACTCTCCGCGTCTCGAACACAACACTTGCCTTGAATTGTTAATTCAGGCTTGGGCCAGCTACAAACCCTGAGCCCTTCATCCTGCAATTCTCAATTCATCCACCTCTATATGATGTTTGTAAGACACTACTATAGAGGCATATTATGAAAGTATTACATTGTAATATTCACATCAGTAGACGCAGTAGTCTACCCCATTCATTTCATTAAACATCTATGTCCATAATTATTCAGAAGGTCCCATACATTTTTGTCTAGTTAACATGCAGTTCAGTTTAATTCAGCCCAGTCTGATCCCATTAATTGTGTCTTATCGCTGTTTGTTGGTACCAAGAACCACAACAAAATTAAAAAACAAATGAGTTGGCTGGGGATCTGATCAGTCTTCTTGACTGCAACTTTGTCTTACAGTAATAGTATTCAACTCTATCATAAAAAGTACCACTCTTTAAGTCTCTTTAAATTTACAAGGCCTGATACATGCGCCCACAATAGCTTCCCGTGATATGAGCACCCACATTTGAAATGCCTTGTATTTTCATATGTCAATATTAAGATGCATCACATAGCAATTTCAGTAAGCATAAAGTACAAAAAAAAGTACAAAATAAAGTACGAAAAATAGTAGCAGTAACCAACACGACTCAATTTACAATGAATATGCCAACATCAAACACACTAAAGCATTGTACCACCTGGGGAACATAATGTAGTTTTATACGTGTATCTCCCCACACTCCAGTAGAACACTGTTATCTTGTGGCGAATGGCTATCACTTCATTAGACCGACGTGTTGAGGTTTTAGGAATTCATCTATTTGTTTCCTCGGGCAAGGACATGATGTGCAATGCTCTGGGAGAACACAGAATTTTAGGATTCACCACTGTTCTTCAAACACCTGCAACACCTACAACGAGGCTTGGCTATAAGTTATTTCCACTGGCCTTTGCTCCACACCTGAGACAGTTTAATGCGCTACACACCTAACAGCGGTTGGTCAGCTCCAATCAATGATAACTTCTGTAGATGAACATTCATTCTCCTTTGACAACTCGGCCTTTATGGAGAGAAGAACCCTACAAGTGTATTTCATACATGCGTCCACTCCACAATGGGGCTTCTCCATTGGTTACAGCAAGAGGCAACTCCATCATGAGAGGAATGTGGCTTTATTAATGTGGTTTACAGCACCCTGCCTAGTGCAAGTTGAGGGGAGAATGCGACACCTCAACTTCCACCGCCAAAGCACAGTAGTAGGAACCGTTCCACCCACCCCAAGTAACAAGCCAGATCCCACACTGGGCACAGCAGATGGATCACAGAAGGATCATGATCAATGATCGAGCAACATGGGTATCGCTTGGCATCTGACACGTTCGGGCAGATCAGGGTCAGGTCAGAGGACCACTGAAGATTTGGCAACACAAAATGAGAGAATACAACACTCACTGGCTCATCTGCTTGAGGCCAGGGCGAGGAGTAGCACCACATAGAACACATGGTCCAATGGGGCCCAGCTCAATGTTCCAGAACACAGCCCACAGCTGGATATCGAACTGTGCAAAAATGCTGCACAGGAGGTCAAAACATGTCATCATCATGTGGATGGTCAACACTCTGATGGTGTCCAGTAGCACTTCCCTGTTCCATAAACAATGTCTAGTGTCCAGCCACTTTGTTAGGCTGAGTTCTGCGGGAGAAAGAGTGTTCATCCACTGGAGTTTTACACTTGAAGCTAATAACCCCATCTGGGTGTTGAGTGCATTCATCTTTCTCCGGCGGCTCATAAGCAATTGGAGGATGGGAACACATTTGAAGTAGAACTGCTCCTTCCCGGCCTCAGTGTATTGTGTCCACTTCCATCCATGATTGTAACTTACTGTCAGTACCACATTTGGAAGATGAAGAGAGACTGTCTTCGGCACATCAGCTTTTTTTTCAGGATGTACTTAGAGAAATCAATGAAATGTATTGCATTATGTTACTGAGTTGTCATTGAACTACCGTTTATCAAAGTCAGCATATAGACCGTATGATGGAAAGAGGTGCATGTTTGAGGTCTCACCACATCCAGGATTGCGTACAGCACAAGTTCCACATAGACTTTTGTCGGTTGTTTGTAGTTATTGACCGGGCGTGTCATCTGGTAGAGCTCATTGGTCATGGACAGGTTCAGGTAATCCAAAACATCCTGATACCTGCAGTGACGCTCACAAATCACACACCCTGCACACAAACAGCACGTGTTATTTACTGTCATACAGCTGGATTGATTCCGTTCCATTTTTTCATTAATATAAGAAACATTAGTGTCTCTTGCAACCAAGCATCTGAAATCATTACGAGACCATTAACAACACTAGCTTGCCAAATTACATTACACTGTGGTCACTAAAAGCCATTTCAGGATGGGCGGAGGCCAGATTTAATCCATTTTTAAATGTGCCCATGTATCATTGTCATTTGAATATTACTTATTATTTACAAAATATCATCTTGAATCATAAACAAATACTGTTAATAACTACGACAACGACTTGATGAAACATTAATTGTACAAAAACATCATCTTACTCAATACTAGCGGCACCTAGAGTAGACAGACTACACAACAAATTCAGAAATTTTATTTAGCAGATGTCTCTGCTCCTAAATAAACTATATGAGTCTGGTCCCAAAATGTTCAATACAATACAGGTAGTCCTCGAGGAGTCATCTCACCTGAGAGTGAAAGCAGAAAGAAGAGTCGGCCGGTCATCCTCAGAGCAGTGATGATGAAGACGCACCAGAGCAAACCCTGCCTTTTGGAGATACGTGGGAAAGAAGAGGGCCGGGCCCAGTCTCATTAGAGATGGCTCTGGAGTCAGTCCAACTGTGATGCTCCACAGCAGGAACAACGTGATATTGGATTTATGATTCATGGAATTTTAGTTGCTACGGAATGAGTTGAGAACGTTGCGACTTTCAGAAATTGTTTGCCCAAACCTTTTAGACTATTACTGTACTAGTTTACAATGAGTTAAGAAAACATGACTCTCAATTTGACATCAAATGCATGAATGTCGACAGGTGAATTTGTACATGATGATTGCTTTGTTGAACAATTTGTGCAACTCCAGCAATATTAACTAACCACAAAACATACGTTTATTAGGAAGAGCTTAGTTGATGTCACCATAGACTCTTCAGTAGCGCCCCCCGTCTTTCCTGTGACTGAAGTTGAGCCTCCAGGGCAGTCCAGTTGATTTTGCAACGCATTGTTGACTCCACAGTCTCAGCATGATCCTTGTGGATGCTAACAGTTACAGGATAGTTCAGCAGTATATGGGTGGTTCTACTGCCACATGTCTGGATCAGCCCGTCATCTGTCCTCTCACTCTTCGCCGACTGAAATGAAGGCAATAACTGCAGAGTACAAGTCTGTGGTGTTGCTATTAAAATCCACATCATTGTAGTCTGCTGCGGCTTATCACGTCCTCGCTCCTTGTTGAGATCAGTGTTTCTTTATCCTTTGTTCCGGGTCGCTGTGCACCTGATTCTTTTTCAACCTAACCAGTGTCTTGAGCCAAGCAGCCGTTCATAGATTGTGTTGGGTCTGAACTAGCATTTCAGCATCCCCTTATCCTCAGCTGGACCTTCCACCTTCTCCTCGCCTGAACACTGAGGACGTCAAGGGACCTGTCTCTACTGTGGTTATCTCTTGCTTGTTGAATGAAATCCACGAAATTCAAATCATGACTTTAGCTGAACGTAATTCAGGATTCAGTCATTGAATTCTTCCAATCCTTGAATGAATAACTGGGATGTTTTCTAGCATAGAGCCGCCTGACTGACTGTATCAAGGGTGCCCCCTGTGTCTTCTTACCTTTGCTGAGATGTTCTGTTCTCAAAGGTCAGACCTCCATGGCACCAGGTAGCATCCTTAATAGACTAATGTTTCAATTCAAGGTTTATTCAGTCATGCTCACAACATCAACAGAATAGAATAGATATGTGTGTAATTGAAGAGCAAGAAGCTCCACACAAAAAGGCTGCGTAACACTACAAGCATTAAATCTAATAGTAGTTTTGAATTGGTGTCATGGTTTTGTCAGCTTCTCTAACTGCGCCACTCTATATAGATGAGGGCGAGGAAGACTGAGACAGTGATGATGTAGAAGATGAAAAAGCCTTGGTTGATCCTCTTGGCCCATCGGAGGAACTTCCCTCCCTCCGCCCTGTAGCTGATGTGCACATCAACCATCTGCTGCAGCTGCTTCAGCTCCTGCAGGATTTGAACCAGCAATGATTCTTCCTTGTTGACCTGCACCTGCAGTAGAAACGTGTCACCGATGGATGACGCTAAAGAGACATCTGCGACATCAGAATTATTGATGCACCTCTTCAGTTGCAGGTAGCTGCCCATGTTCCTTGTCTCTCCAGTTTCGGCCACACATGTTCTGGCACCCACTCGACTTCTCGCCTGAAAAATACTCCACCTGTTCATTCATGCTTTTTAAAGGAGTTCTTATTTGACATTGTCCTATACTGACTGTTTTTCATCATGTCTGGGTGCCAGCTCCGGGACGGGCCCTTCTCTCGCCACTCCGCGTCTTTCTCCGTCAGGTATGTGACCACAATGGTCACCAGTAAGCTGAGCAGCATCAGAGCAAAGATCGTGATGCAGTAGGTGGCTGAGAAACACGGTGAACAAAGTCGGGAGAAGTAAGACTCCATACGTGATGAGTTGGTTTTGGGTTGAGTTCTGTACCTATCAGGGGGGTCTTGTTGGACATGGAGGGCAGGATGTCATTGAGGATGAGAAGCAGCACTGAGATTGCTAACAGCACAGTGACCTTGAAACCAAGCTTCTCCCCTCTGAGTTCTGAGATCAGGTAGGAGGACAAGTCCAGACACAGGAAGAAGAGGATGGGCACCAGGAAGTTGATGACATGGAGGAGGGGTCGACGCTTGACTGTGAACTAAGAGACACAGGACACACGTCAACCCACTCTCACGCTCTCTCGCTCTCACTCTCTCACTCTCTCACTCTCCGACATACGCTGTAATTGAGCTGCTCCCACTCCAGCTCCGAAATTGAGACATTCATTTTCTCAACTGACAGCTGGATGAAGTCCCATTCTCCTTGTGTCCTCATCACCAGTTTGGAGAACTGAGTTGCACGAGACGTGTTGGAGAAAGGGAGCAGGCGAAGTTGGTCATCTAAAAGTGAAAAAAGGAGTCAGAAGCAATCCAAACCTCTGTGAAAGCAGGAAAGCTGACTCACTGCTGTGCTGGTTCGAGCCAATAGTGATGTTGCATGTCTGTATGTCGAAGGGAAACTTGTAGATGTCCATTTCACAGGTGCTGATAACTTTAACTGGTCGCTCCGATATAACTGTTCCATCATAGGAGATCATCAAGAAAGGCGTCAGAGGGGAGTCCTCCTTTTGTGTCCTGACAGACACATATCAAACACAAATATTTGCTCATCTTAAGTGAATATGGATACGTGTTTGTGTGTGTGACTTAATAAACGTGGGTTTGCTCTGTCGCTGATTAGCCTGTCACATGACATGCTGGCAAACACCACAAAAAGTGCCTCTTTGTCTCCACTAGTCCACTTGGTGTGTTCATGTATACTCACATCTCCATGATGTAGAGATCGGGTTTCCACAGCAGATTTTCAGTAACTGTGAACTTTGTGATACCACAGAACTGAGCAGGGTCCCATGAGATGTGTTCATTATTCCATATCTGCAGACAAACACAACTTTATTTTCTTTTATTTGCCATGTAATGGCAGGGAATCGAGCCAAACTCACCATCGTTGCCCAAAGTAGAGACACAAAGAGCTGTGATTTCTCCACCTGGAAAATCACAACCGTCATCAGCCCTTGGATAAACCATCAGTTTAACACGCCAAAACAGAGAGGCGGCATCCCAGTGTGACTACTTACCACGGCCAGGATGGCATACAGGAGAATGTCCAGCTGCACCTCAGTGACATGAGTGTGGTCTGTGACTGGTCGTGTCACTCTGAACTTGCTGGTGTCTCTGGTTAAGTTCAGGTGGTCCACAATTTCATGGTAGCTGCATTTGTTTTTGCTCATGACAGATCCTCATCAACAAAATAGGTTTCAACATGGAGATGTTCAAAGTTAAATGAACAGCAACAAGTAAATAAATACATCAGCATATGATGCATTCAAAATAACTTGGTGATGGCTTCATAAAAAAAAATATATATATATCCACTTTGTCAAATAAACAGTTGGTATTAACTTAAATGATATTGAAAAATATTAGCATGATGAATTTTGCGAGCATTTCGATGAGCCACAACAAATATACAGTTGTATAATGGTGAAATCACAATTCTCACAAACAACTTTCAACATAATTTGAGAACTGTTCTAATTTGCAATGTCAGAAATAGTTCAGTAACCACAAAATCACAACATTAAAAGGAGAATTTGAACTGTCTTACCTGCGAAGACCAGGACCACGAACGCAACACGGACCATACCTGCACCTAGGTGTGTGGGTCTGTGGCAGATATGACAGTGGGGGATCGGCGGGAGACGACGCAACCCTCCCTTGGCCGGTGCCTCTGAGTAAATCTAGCATCAGGTGTTGGTTCTTTCCTGGCTGGAAACTGATTCTTTTAGAGGCGGAAAGAAGAGCAATAAAACTCACAAAAACATGGCAGGTGAAGAGATGTATGACTTTAATATGAGTAAAGGTACACAGACACTGACACACACCCGCACACACACGCCCAACAAAGGAGGAGTCACAGACAGCTAATGACATGTTCTAAAGGGGAACTTGATCACTAAAATGGTGCCATAATGGCATTAGACTCACTTAACAGTTGAACTTGTTCGAATGGTGATCTATTCAGCCGAATATCATGGACATCTGATCCTCATTTGTGATGTAGAAAAAACGTTTGCCAGATGACGCTTCCAACCATTTGAATTTGACTACTTATCATATCCTGCCGCTATAAAAGGTATAAAGCAGCGTAAATGCAACAAATGTTTTGGGCAATACTATTAGATAAAATTCACAAAATAGGTGGAAGAGAGCACCTTAGCAGTGGTCTGCACTCTTGGAGTGCATCTCTTTTTCCATTTTTCAATTTTTTGTCTTAGAATCAATGATTCATATTTAAAAGTCTGTTTTTGTTCAACACAAAAAAAGACTTTCTTTTTTTCAATATTACGATAGAATAAACATATATGACTTTGAGAAAGAGTAAAAAAATGCTTCATATTCTTTTGCAAAAACTTTATTTTCCTTGACAATTTGACATTTTCACTCACTAAAAAAAAAGTGCGTTCATGAACATTTTGGAACCTTTGATAGCAGATAGTTATGATAGAATAGTGCAGAACTCTCGGCGGTCTAGTATCCAAACACAAAGACCGATCCATCACCTACTGACCACGACTAACATGCGAACTCCACAGTCATGCTTCACAGCGTGTCGTCTAGTAAACGGCTAAAAGTGCATCTGCAGATTTCATCCCTTCTGTCGCTATGTGAGCATGCGTGCGCGCATGAGTGTAAACGTTTGGTGAGGTGAGCAAAATTTTCAACCACGTTCTAAGAAACAACACAGTTTTCATGTAAACACAGAGAACAACAATAACAGGTGAGATTTACATTTAAAAAAAACAGAAACAGGCTCAACAGGAAAATGCCAGCAAAACACAAAGTAAGTCTTTAAATGATGTTAAAATTTGGTTTAAAAAAAATCTCACATGGGATTAGAACACAAGGGTCCATTTGCAGGAGCGCTGGTTTATTGCTTGTGGTGGTTTCAAGTTGCATTTCAATAATACTGACTAGATGAGCTGCACAACAAGAGGGTGTTGGTGTGTGTGTGTGTGTGTGTTCCAGGTCAGTCACTTCCAACTGAACAAGTTCACTGTCCTACATTCTGGAGAGAGAGATTCCACTTCAGGTCTTTTTGGCCACAAGAGTCCTGATTTGTCCGAACACAGACATCCACGTTTGAGAGACAGGTGGCAGGGACGTGTTTGTGTGTGTGTGTGATGGAGGGAGGGACGAGGAGACTGTTTGCCAAGTGATGTCAGCATTTAGAGCTTGCACTCCCAAATTAGTCCATACTTGCACGTTTGAAAAGACATGACCAGCACTGTCATGCCTCGAACATTTTGCGATTGGTGGTGAGAACGCTGCATCTTTCAGAAAACACATTTTCCAGTCATTGTCACTGCATTCAGCTTGTAGAGAGAACTCCCTTTTTCCCTTTAACTCTGAGATTGTGTGTGAGATGTCTTTTAACTGTATCGACAAAAAATCTCAAAACAGTTCTCAATATGTATGGCGACACATGGATGTTGAACGGTCACAGGTGTACTAACTAGTTCAATAGATCCTCTATGTGAGACATGAAAATGTGGCCATGTGGATGCTGCTTTAATTCGTCTGGGCAGGAAATACTGAAGAAGTAGGCTGCGATCCCATAAGCCCCCTGCCGTTTGGCTGGTCATTTGGAGGAGAAGAAGGAGGAGCTAGGCATCACACTGCTCTCTCCTTGGCGAAGAGGAGGAAGAAGGGAGGGGGCAAAGGGGTCCCTGCTGCTGCGCCGGAGGATGTAGTTAGGTTGGAGTGCATTGGTGTTAGATGAAGAGCGGCCCACGGTGGGGCGGCTTGGGGCTCTGCTCCTCCCTGGTCTCCCCCAGCTCCTCCAGATTAATGTTGCTGGTGGAGGTATGTTGGGGCAGGGGCTCGAACACAGGCCTGTAGCCACCCAGGTACATCAACCCTGAGGAAAGAAACATTTGTGTCAGGATGAGGAGCACACACAGTTTAATGGTGTTGCTTTTGCATCATGATACTTATCTACACAATTAAGTTTCTTTCAAGTAGCCCCTGCTCAAAGAGTATTCATTTCATATTAATATTTCAAATGAATCATGTTCTTAATGTTCATTTTCAGAGAATGCCAAAGCTAATTTCCCAGAATAAAATTGAGAATCTTTCATTCATTAACTCTATGAAATTGAATTCATAAAGGTGGTGATAGCAGCGGAACAGTAATAGTGATATAAAACACATTATATCAAACATTGATAATAATATCAATGCTGAATAACCACAATCATTGGGGTGCCGAAAACATGGCCGATTTCGACGAAGACCCTGGTGTCAACCATGCTAACAGTCCTCCATACCTAGTCCTCAATACGTACTGGACACGACTCCCCATCTGTCCAGACGGCGATGAAGGCAAAAGGAAGAAAATAGTCCATAGAAAGACAGCAGGAGACGTGAAGAATGACCCAGGAAGGGGGAAAAGGAAGAGAGAAATAACAGAAGACTTTACGACACACGGAGAAGAAACAACGTTCACCACCAAACATAGAGACGATGAGGCTGATTGGAAGGATGTAGGTTCCCAAACAACGCAGAGCAGATCGTTACGCAAACTGAAACTTTCCTAATAATTTTGTGAGCTTCCAGCGTGACAAATCCACTTATGTCTAATTTCATCTAAAGTAGGAGTCGCTTAAGAAAGCAGTTACATTTCATCACTGTTGACATTTAATAGTTATAACATTGTCCTCACTAGTTTCCATGACTACAAAGTGAGGCTACATACGTAAAAAAGCATTTTCCGTGTTGACACTTACTTAACTATGCCTTTGTAAAGCAAATAACATACTGTCTGCTTTTGGCTTTCATTGAAAACCAACCCATTCTCACTTCTTCATTCTCACTTTTGCGTCCTATGATGACAACAAAGTCAGCCTTCAGCATTGCATGTTGACACATAGTTGTTTCAATGGAGGCAAAAGTTTCCCTCCGATGTTACGTTGCAAAAGGGGGGTGAGAGGCTCATCACTACTTTCATGTAGATGTCACTTGATCTATAAAGAGTAGTACCGTATGTGGCTTTCCTATTTGCTGACAGTGCCATAGAAGTCAGAGACATTTAAGATGCTTTGTATACCAATTGACACAAGAAAGTATATAGAGTGAAAGGAGCAGCTTTCTTTTTACGCGATGTGCAGACGACAGTGACAGGACATGCCAAGGTGGCCAGAACACGTTGGTCAATTGAAAGTTCAACTGCGTCATCATGGAACGTGGAAGGCTGATTTTCAATGGACACAGAAGTCCACTTGGAAATTGCTATGGGAGGGTGAATGTGTTGGAGAAAAACAAAGTTCCGCAAATGTTGCCTATATCAATAAGCACAAGGGGGAAGCGCTTCACATTAAACTTGAGCTGTGAGAGGAGCCTCCTATGGCTGTGATCACCGCCTAAATTGGGTCAGTAGTGAGGAAGGGGAGGGAGTAGGGTATGTCGAGGGCAAGCATTTGAAAGTGTCAGACAAGGAAAGTGGATTTGGACCTTGAGTGTTGACTGGACATGCAATGGTCACACTTGATGTACTCACACACAAACACACTGAATAATTAGGGCTTGAGCTTCAGTGGCGATGGTGAGTAAGCAATGAAGCACCACAAAACAAGACAGAGGGGGGAAGAAGGGGGCGCCAGATTTCCATGCTCAGCACAGATGCGAGCAACCCTCGCCTACTGTCCCATCAGCGACTAACAAGTCCTGTTTCCCTATCATAAACACCATGCAACTCCCTCCCTCCCTCCCTCACCACCCCCCTCGCCTCCCTCCTGTCTGACATGCCACTGGTCAGCTGTCATTGGTCGACAAGGGGCCACTCACCGGCGAAACGGCTGTCTGGCTCATTATCCAGCCCCAATGAGGGCGTGTCGCAGAGGGCGACGCCCTGATTGTTATTGGCCAACTCGGAACACCTGCTCCGCCCACCTGCAAGCGAGGGCAAAGGTCAAAGAAGAGCAGCCAGGCACAGCGAGGGAGGGAGAGTGAGACAGGCGTGGGGACGGGTTGATGGTGAGGGGGGTGAAGGGGTGACAACCATGCTGGACCTAAACAACACGATGATCAGAATTCTACAGTTAAAGCTTTTAAACAGTTTATTTGCAGAGATTCCTTTTTTTCATATAGTTTTGGATGCTTTTTTTGGATAGTTTTTTTCTGCATATTTCGGTGACATGTTGTCTTCCTGGTCGCTCCTAATGAATGACTCACTTGTAATCTTCATTATTCTAGTTGCTCTCAAGTTGTTATTATCTCTTTTGTTAGGAGTAGTTTCTATTGAGGCTATTTAGTCTGTATAACTGGTGTTACCACTTGAATCACTTCTATAGTCAAATGTGACCTCCTCCAAGCTATGTGTTAGCAGAATAACTCATAAGAATGACTTAAAATGAAATTATAGGCAAATGTTGACAACGTACGGGACAATGAACACATGATCAGACATTGGTGGTGTTCTGGAGTTCCAGATCCAAGAAGATTGATGGTCTAGTAATCCAGTCTTCTTGCTTCGTGGAGCGCTGAGTAATTGTCTACTAATCTCTGTTGTGAGTCAAAATTGTTATTATCATTTGTTCCTTTTAAGATTGCTGTTGTTTATTTTCGGCTATTTTTTTGCGGCTATATACTGTGAGGCTTGTCAATACGATTTACTTTTTTTTCTGACAAGGAGCATTTGTTTTTTGGTCAAGAGAGGAGATGTTATCATTCTCAGCATGGTCACATCATCAATGTTGTCATGTCATACAGCCTGCATGCTGAGAGAGTTCATAAAAGGATGATCCTATGATTGACAGCCAAGCACATTGACAGAGGCCATATCACCAAACACATGAGCGACCCCCGGCACAGGGTCTTTCCACACCTGTAAACCTAACCCAACTGTTTTTCAGATTTACACCAAACACACACACACACAAGACATAGGCTCATTTACATCCAGACGCGACCCATGAGAGGTGACCTTGTTTTGTTTGCTTCAAACCCAGCAGGCTATCACGCACCCAAAAATCATTCATGTGCACACACACTTGGTTAGCATTCTGTGGATTTACACAGCACATGCAGAAGCCCTCCTCATGTTACGGCGGCTAAAGCAACAAATGTGTCCTCGATATTAAGGGAGAAAACAGGCTTCACGTTGAGCTCAGAGCGAATCATGCAAATAGCAGTCAGAGGCTGATGCGTGTTGCGACCTTTTCATCAGGTCCACATTACACAAGAGAAATTCATCTTTTTTTTTTAGAATACACACGTGTTCTCTCTCTAATATTTCGAGTGCAACATCCAGAACACATCTCTGTACAACAATATCCTGATTCAAGATTAAAATCTGGGGTTGTTGTTCTCAAGTCGTGCAGGAATTGTGGTTGCACATGCTTGCGTCTACTTGCTCTGGACTCTGGCCCCGCCCACATTTTCAGATATTAATTCTCATCAATTTTGGGTTGTGGACATGAGCAACCAGAGTGTTTGGAGGAGACATATCAGGTTGTCGACACTGTTACCTTTTCCATTAGAAGTGGACGAGCAGTCTTCTTCAGTCAGATCATTTCCCTGCAAGGGAATAAAGAATCATGACTAAGGAGAATTTACGGCTTCAGTACAGGCAGTTTTTTAATCACAGCTAAATATAATCATGATAAGACAAGATAAGAAATCAACCCTTGAAAAACAAGCTTTTACAAAGTAATTAAAATTACCGTGGAGACTGTAAGTATGAGAAACAAGATTTTATTAGCTCTTGTTCAGTTAAAATACAACACGGTAAAAATTGGTGGATTTCTGATACATTATCTTCATTTAACTTGTGAATGAAATAAGGACGAAGACAGTCACAATATTAAGCCTGGTGCAGTTTGATAAAAAGCAATTATAATAGTCACCTCTGAGTCCTGCTCTTCCACAACCATTGAGTAGTTCTGTTCCTTTGCTTCCTGGACCACAAAGTTTTTAAAAGTCCAGATTAAACCAAAAGGTTTGAAGTGAAACAACACTTAAGGGCTTGATCCTCACCTCCTCCTGTTGTGAGGGAGCCCGACTCTCCATGGGGGCGTCCTGGACCTCGTCCCCCTCTGCCCCGTCATCCCCTGCCGCCTCACCTTCCACCCCGGCCAGGTAGGACCCTGACATGGAGGACATGGTGTCAGTGCTGATGTGGGAGTGCTGCGAGTGCGACGAGGCCATGGACATCACTGACTGGGCCAAACTGCTGCTCACTGGGTCTGATGGACACACACAGACACATGTCATGGTCCCACCATGCAGATCACAAACTGGGATTTCTTTTGGGCTAAGGTGAAGACACTGAGATGGCCCCAGAGCCGCCACTGACTTTTTTTAAATGAATTTATTTATTTTTTAATACAAACAAGAGCTTCATTGCAAAACAAAAAAACATGTCAATCTAAAACTAACTCATTTATTAATTCTCAAAATGAAAAAATACTTGACCGATTCTGCTTCCTTTTCACCCCATCAAAAAAAAACCCAAACAACCTCAAAGCCATTTATAAAAATACTAGTCCTACTTTGAGATTTTACACACCAGTATATACAGTACATCACTCTGAAGAAAGAATTGAGGGCTGGAGACATTACTCAGAAGTAATTTAGGAGTTATATTTCATCTATGTTTGTATTTAGGTTGTAATGGCAATGTGCTAAATGTCTTAGTGTAATAACAACATCTGTTTTACATTGATCTGACATTTTGCCATGTCCTCACAAGGTTTCGAGGGTTTAATGTCTGTAAAAGTATAATTGGGTGCAGGTTTGGGTTAAGTTTACTCACAATTAAGTTTACCGATTTGTTTAGGATGGTTAAGGGTGAGAGGCTGGGAAAATCCTTATACCGATGAGAGGTCCTAGCTAAACAAACGTGTGTGAGTGTGTGCGCGTGTGTGCACCTTCAGGGGATGTAATGGTAGAAGAGAGTGGTGTTCCGACACATGATAACTGGTCGATGGCTCCAGAGGAGGACAGAGTCAAGTTTTCACTGTCTGGAGTGACTCTGCTCTGGAAATAGCAACATCCACAACTTGAAAAAAATGTTCTCTGCATTCCATGCTAGATCCTTGACTACTGTACCTCCTGATGATTTACAGCAAGTTTGTCACGACAAGCGTCAAGTTCACTACAAGACTTCTCGTCCTCCTCTTCCGGGAGCACAGAAGAATTCTGGGATAGGGATCTATGACACAAACAAAGAAGAGTTTTTACAACAGTTAACGTAGTTGCAAAGTGCTCGTTCCATAAATTTGTATGATCAAATTTGTCGATTCAAGGTTTTCGGCATGACTTCAGTTATCGACAAACTTTAATACAGTGTTTCTTATATGAGTTAATCCTATAGTGACACTGATAACTTGACTGATACTCATGTATTCAGACTTACTTGGAGGTGCTCTTCTTGAGCTTTAGTCCCTGACTGGAGTTGGACTGATCAAGAGGAGAGAGGGATCTGGCCTGCGCTGGATGAGGTTCACTACTGTATGGCGGCAGCGTTCCTGTGACATGACTGGGTCCAGAATGAAGTGGAGGAGCCGCAGATGTGTTGAGCGGCCCATTTAATGCCTCCAGGAGCGACACTGCCTCGTAGCCAGGAGGGATGTGGTCGGACGTCTGCAGAGAGAGGCTCATTGAATAAGCTAGTTTGCTGAAATTTACGTGGGCCAAGATTCAGTTGGGGCACAACAGTACCGAGTGTTCTTCTGAATCTGAGGTCTGTGAGGTGATGACCGGGTTGAAGGTGGTAGGTGTTAAAGGACTGAGCTTCTTCCGCATGGCTCGGATTTGCAGCAGAGCTCTGAACGCTGGAAGAGAGAAAATGGATATACTGAGTGCATGCTTGCATGTCTATGTGTGTGTTCTTCCTTTTAAGTTAGTACGTGTTACAAAAAAATGTTTCACTGGTGTTTTCACAGGAAATGGGACCAAAGCATTCTTTAATGCTTCATAAGTTCTATTTCCCTCTGCATCATTTTATACCGCCATCTTGTAGCAGGAGGTTAAGACAACCATGGCAAGTGCACGATGGCAGGTCAGACTTGGACCCAGAGCAGGAGTGGCATAACTCACAACACTTGTGGGGGTTATGATTTGATTTTCAGCTCGCAATTATGCTCTATCTATATTAAAAAAATATCACACTATAGCTTTTCTCTTTCATCAATTCCAATTTGCCACAAGTTCATGTTTTAAAACTACAACTTGATAAAACCGACACAATTTGCTATGTTTACTAAAACCACTAAGGGTGAGCATACGGGGAATTTTACGGACATTAATTTCACTATTTTGCCTTGAAAGGTCACTCACGCAGTCTGCATATTGGACAGCAGTTGGCCTGGTAGCGCAGCGTGTCAGCACAGGCGTTGCACAGACACAGATGTCTGCACGGCAGGATGAGTGTGTCCCTCACGTCTGACAAACACACCACACACTCGGCACTGTTGTCGCTGATCTCATCATCTGCAACCTGAAGCGTTGTGAACAAAGGATAAAATTAATATCAACCTAATCCAGAGTGGTTAGATTCATTCATCGTGCAGGGAACTGCAATTCACCTTTGATTCCTGACAGTTGTATTTGTTCTCTATTCCGTAGATCTCCTGGAGCAGATAACTCACCCCATCCACCTGAGTACAAAAACGCAGTGAAGATGAAAGAGAGGTGAGTGTCAACAAAGTGACGAAGCTTTGATTTTCAAAGCATGAAATTAAAACAGATGGCAGAGACTTACAACTTGCTTCTGCTTCAGAGGCTTCAAACAGTAACTGCCATCCATGTGCTGCCAAGACAGTAGCACATAAATGTAAGTGACACATAACATGCAAATAAGAATGAATGACTTTCTCATCATCCACAAAATAGTAGTTTTGGCAATCATATTTGATAACTCATATTGATAACAGTATAAAATGCATTTAGAATCTATGCAACACAAAGACATATTTACCTTCTCAAATGTAGCCAGCAGTATATGAGAGTGGCCTAAATGTTCTAAAGACAAAGACAAGTGTAAGAAAAAGAAAATCCAGTATCTTTCATTTCACAAAGAGAAAACCCAACCTTCTCCTTCGTCCACCACCGCCTGCACCACCATGGGGAAAACCTCCTTGTCCATGTCAAACACCAGCTGAGCAGAGAGAGACAGGTATTTTATTCCGTTCTGCATTTCAATCTTTTTTTTTTAAGTTCTCACCTCGTCGTCTGCCCATTCGCTGAGGTTGACAGTGTGTGACGGCAGACAGAACTGCTGAGAGACGCCTCTCTTGAAGTGCACTGTCTCTGACTGCAGGGAGGGGTCCTGAGGAAGGTACCTGTGGGGCATAGTTTGAAGATGAAGCCTTTTCTTTTGTAGAGCACCGGCTTGTGACTGACATGATACTGAGTGAAGCTAGTAATGCCATGCTCACATTATTTATGCAGTGTGTTTTTGTCCTTATACTTGTGCCTTGTGTTGACCAATGCTAGAAAAACACTATGATGAAGACTTCAACATAACAGGGTCATTATTATTGGGTTAAAGTTCGGTTCAGAGTCCTGGTCAAGGTTAGCCATTTGTTTTGGATGATTACGTTGGGTGAGAGGGTGACGGTAAGGGTGAGAGACTGGAAAAATAATTATGTCAATGACAAACTATGTCCCCTACAAATATGTGTGCACGCACGCAAGTAAGAACGTAGCGACAGGTTTGAACGTTTGCTCGAAGCGGTTTTTTTCAAGGACAAAGAGAGGTCTGACTTTTTCTACGCAGGCAATAAAAAAGGCTGTTCTGGATGTCACTTTTTGTTTCTGCAGTATTCCTACGAGAAGATATTTCTACAGGTGAAATAAATTTGCATGTTTCCAGAAGACAACCTTCTGAAACCATTTGAAGTCAAAAGTGCACCAGGGAGCAGAAAAAACAAGTTTCAAATGTAAATCTAGTATCATTTAAGGACAATATGCCGCACAAAACCACCCGTTCATTCATCGATAAATGCATTATCACTTCAAAATCACTGCAAAATTGCTACACATAATGATAAAAAAACAACTACCTAAGCCAGCACATTGTTGAACCAGTAACCAGGAAATGAAACCCCACATAAATTACGACAAAACATATACAAAGAATGGAAGGTGAGACACAAATGCCGCTGCTTGAGTGTTGAGCTGTCGTCACACTCCCTCAACAACTAGACAGATCATTTTGTCACATTTGACAAAATGATCTGTCTACATCATTCTAGCCATTTTGTCAAAATGGCTCTTAAAAGAATCAACTGCTTTTAAGAGCCATTTTGTCACATTTTGGCTCTTAAAAGCAGATGATTCAGTTACATTACCTCCAGTTACATTTGACTTTTTGGTTTCGGCTTTAAGTTTCGCAAGATGATGACCAAAAACGTTTGTGACATTTAGCAACACTACATTCATACGCTTATTTTAGCTGCGAACCTTGGGGGGGATTTTAAAACTGTTAACGAAAGCTTTTACCAAAAAAAGACTTTCGCATTCACAACCAGACAAGGTGACATTAGCATGTGTATGAAGGAGGTTTTTACACCTTCAGACAACAGACAAATGCTAGGAGAGAGAGACATACATTAACATCTGAGTAGTCAATCTCACACTCAATCTTCTGTCTTTCGCATGAATGAATCTGTCCTTTTGTAAGTCACTGCCCCCAAGGTTTTTAAATCTCAGTTTTGGTTGTTGTTTATTAAGAAGTATAGTGAATATGGACAGTAAAAAACACTTACACAGGTACACCATTGTGAAACTCCTCTATGGCCTGATAGTAGATGGTGATGGCCACCTGAGTGTCGGAATCAAAGGTGAACTCTACGTTATAACAGGCTCGGCTCTTCCCAGCCGCCTCGTCCCCGGGTAGCTTCAGGTCCTCGCTGCAGCTGGAGGAATAAGAGGACACTACAATGACTGTTCTGCGACAAAAAACAAAACTTTACTTAAGCCTTTAGCTTAAGTGGAATGCCATCACTCAAACAAGTGAATTTCTAAAATAAAATAATCATACGCTTTAACTGATGAATTCAAACATTTCGATCTCAATGTGACTCACCGTACAAGCCGTAGTGTGTCCTTACGGATGTTGATAAGGCTCCGTAGCGTCTTGACTGGTTCCTGAGGTGGAGGTGCAGCATATGGAAACTACAAAAGAACCATAGAAGGATGATGAGCCATGGCACCGCAGTACAAGTAAACCAACAGGACAGTCTTGTTGCATGGCCGCTCTGTTTGACCTTCACCCATATATTTTTGTGGGTCAGCACTGATCAAGCTGACAAGTGCTGATGCAAAGTGAGAAATCTGCCCTAGCCGAGACTCTCCTGGGACAAGGCTGACACTTCAGGCAATATCGGGATTTTCCCCACTAAGTCGAACCAGAGACACACAAAAACACAGACTGGTTTTGGCAAAACGGATGTTTAACAGCCATGACCCTTCAGACCCCGATGATAAAACAAATTCTTATCTTCGATCACAAACCCACACTACATTTGATCCTTGCTTTTATTGAATGACTGAAAGAATTTGCTGACAGTGCAAAACAAGAGCCTGGGTGGTTAGAGGAATTCTTGAGGAGAACCACGCAGGATGTGGTGGGTGAGCTCCACACTCAAGAACCATTCATGTGTGTTTGTACTGCCACCACTTTTCAGTGCAATTCCATGTCTCAGCACAGTCATGACAGCTACTTCACACTCTCTCTCTCCCTCTCTCACACACACACACACACGGATGATGAATTCAGTCTTTCATTCAGGTAAGGCTTGACTTTCCAGTTTGACCCACACGGCAAGAAATAACCGAAATAAAGAGACTGATCAAGAGCTGCAAAAGATTCACTCTTTCAGTCGTATATGGAGCAAATTATTATTAGTATTATAAATGTATTACTATTAATAAGTATTAGTATAGTATATAGAGTATATAGGACATCATACACAAAATAAGTCTTCACTTTTCTACGACCTTCAAAACCTTCTCATGGACTCATGGAAGTGACTTCCACATGTAGATTTGTGTCAGTCTTGACCTTGTGGGAGTGTCCAATTCATGTTAAATTCATTCAAACACACAAGCAAAAAATGCTTTCCAGCAAGGAGGGAAAACCAGCCAGGGATGAAAAGAGAAACTGATATGGAAGAACTCCAGTTTCTCCGCAATCATCTTGCGTCTAGACCAGAGCTAAAATTAGGAGTGCAGTGCTTTGCCTGGTGATGTAGGTGGTTCTAATCCGCCTGATGGGTGGAAAAATTCATTTTCCCTTCTTCTACATGGATTTGTGGTTATATAATGATTTGGCAGGTTTCTGGCAGATGGCACAGTTAAATCATTAATCCAAAAGCAGGTTTTGTGCTATAGTCCTCCTGCACAGCTCCACAAATTTGATGATGGCGGCACTATATTTAGACACTTTCCATAACCGCCTCCATTTTCCCCCCTTATCGCCATCGATTTTTCTTACACCTCTTCACAAATATTGACAGAGAATGACTTGTTATTGTTCAGAGCAGCAGGAAATGTTTCAGCAATTGTGTGCAAACTAAGTCGCATGATGTCTAATGGAGTCTTTTCTTTTTTCCAATGATCAGTGCTTTTTCTTAAAGTTTTAGAGGCTTAAATGCTTTAAGATTGACAATATATTGGATTTTCATAGCTAGAATCCTCAATAAAAAAAACATACTCCTCCATACTGTTCTGGTGTGTCACTGCATTGATCTGTAATCAGGACAAAAAATAAAAGATTTGTCATGACTTGCTTCCAAGGCTTGTAGACGACACCAAAAAGTCATATCTTGGACTCAACCTTGAGTGGAGTTAAAAAGTCTACTAAAAGAATGAATTGTGGAAAACTACTTACCGGTACAGGTCTGGTCCCAAGGAAATTTAAATCTGTGTTTTCCCCAAACAGGTAACCCTCTGGATGGGTGGAGTCAAACTTTTCTCCCCCCATGATGAAATGGCTGGCAAAATAATTTCCTATAAATGAGAAACAGCGAATAATTTATGAAAGTATCAGAACGCCATCACCAAAATTTCCATACAGTTCAATGGTGAGGTGGATCACCCTTGCCTGCAAGATGGCAGGCATGGATAGGCCATAAATGTGCACATAAGAAACCTTTTATGAAGCTAGAGAATGATTGACTGACAGAACAGTAATTTCAATAGAGCTTCCTTTTAATTCATCTCTGCCTTTCTACATCCCCCATCAGGGGTTCAGCCTCCTCCATCTTGAATAGTGTCATCTATCCTTTTCATGTCCTCATTTATCACATCCCAACCCCAGTGGTTGTATTTCTCAATAGCTCCATTTCAAACATTCTTTGTCCTCTGTCTCTCCTCTTTTCTCTCTCATCTGAGTACATTTTACATTTAAGTGAACTGAAGGCATGTTGATCATTTCAGTGTGAACCATACTGCTTTTTTTTCCACCAACATGCATAGAATTATATGCAAATAAATTTGGGTGAAGACAATGCAGGGTGACATACATTGTGTAAATGGAAACTGTATGATTATGTTGACCCGTGACATGTCATCACTTTGACGACAACAAAGCTAAATATATAGTACGTCCTGACATTTAATAACTGGTTGGATTTGCCTCAAAAGGCTTTAATAATAGCTCATCATTTTTAAATACAGTTTGGAGCAGCCAAGGCAGTTGAGAACATGTCAGGGGCCAAAACTCTTTGTTTGATAAATATTTCCCGAGGCTACGATGCAAGGGCATTCACTGAAAAGGCGTATAATGCGCTAGTCCATCTCTATTTTCTTGCTGTTCCCGGAATCTAGAGAGGACAAGCTGAGCCAAAGCTTTGACACAGGATCCTGCAGACAGGAACTAGGCCTGATAGATCAGGTTTACTTCCTCACTTCCCTCTATCCATGAGACAGCAAACACTCGCATCACTTAATAATGCAGCCTGAGATGCATCCATGTGGTGACAGCAATGCCATGCTCATCAACTTTGATCCCATTATGGCTCCACAAATCCTATATGCATTCGCTATTTGTGGTGCCTGGCAAACGTATTAATCATGTATTATGTGAGCTGACTGTCATAGACAACAACATGTGAGCAGTAAAGGTATGAGAATTACGGTACATAAACACACAACTGAAGTCAAAATGGACTGCCAGGGTCAAAGATCAGCTAGATGTTTCTTCTGTGGAAAAATGCAGTGGTTTGGTTCAATAAACCATTAGTCATAAAACAATTACATGTCACTTACACAGCCATATTTCATGTAAATCTTTCACAATTCATTATCCGGACTAAATTCGTTTTTTTCCCCAAAGAGATGGTCTTTAAAGCTGCACTTCAAGTGCAAGTTCTTCTAGTACTTGGTTAACAGACTGTGGAAACCAGAGAAATGGGTAAATACTGATAATGGAAAATTAAATTGAGTCTTTCCTCTGACCAGAAGTGTCAGAAGTGGGAACAGAACACGTTTCAAGCAACAAGCATAGAGGTAAATTATTATAATTCCTTGTATATTTGGTACTTGCAGTATCTGAGTGACGAACAACTCTTCTATTATTTTTCACATATGTATATGGCCCTGCAGCATTTTTAAACACTAAAATGGTTGAGTGACTGGCATCAGATTTTGGATTAAATCAGTTTTGGCCAACAGCCTTCAATGCGGTGATCTAGAATAGGGCATCTTAATTCTCAGATATAGATGCAGATTCTCTGGATTATCTAAAATCTACCAACAGACCGACAAGCATGATTCAATTGTGTCACAGGAATCAGTAGTGATGGCAACAGCTCAAGCCCAGAACCCTGCTTAGTCTGCAGCTGCATCAGGAGATGAGCCAAGGCAGTAATGGAACAGGAAAATACCAGTTTCACTACACAGCTGTGATAGTGCTTTTTTAATGACATAAATCGACATTAAAGTGGTTCAGTTGAACCAAGTGGTTCAGCATCACCTGTGGTAGAGTAATATTATTGGGTTAATAGATTCCAATATGCTGCTGAAAATGTTGTCTGGTGGTTACTAGTGTGCCACAGACTGTTCCTGAGTAACAGAGCTGGCTCTGTCTACAGGTGCAACCCAACCACCGCAGTCATCTCTTGGCCAACACAATCTAACGCATCCTTTCCCCCCTCAGGTATGAGTCCACCTGTAGGCCTGCGGATGACAGTGAGCTCAGCATTGTCTGATAAGAAAAAGACAATACTCTCAGTATTGGACTCTTGTAAGCTGGAGTCCCCCACCTCCGTGAATCTGGACCCCGTACTGGTCACTCACCAGATTTCGGTGGATATCGATACACCGAATTAGACGGGATGTCCAATTCTTCCACGCCTATGTTCTGTCTGCTCGTGAAAGCGCCCATCTCCACTGAGATTCACACTTTCTGGTCGGCTTTGTTCGTCTCCTCTTTGTTTCTTATCGTTTAATCCAGTCCAGGTCCATTTCTCCTATGAGCTTGTTGCGAATGTGGCCGTCCCAGGGATTAGTTCTCGTCTAGCTTATCCCTCTCGGTGGTTCTCTCTCGTGCGGCTCGTCTCGGCAGCTGAAGCGTCCCTTTAACAGCAGGGCGATGTTCTCGCGGGCGCCGCAGTGGTGCATCCGTGCCCGGTGTTACTTCATCGGTGACCGAACAGCGGTGTGTTCGGAGACATATTCCACTCACTGGGTGAGTGAGGAGTACCGCCCGGTGCTGGTCGTTGTTTTGTTCTGTCACAGCGTTTGGTGGCTCCCGATGACGTCAGACACACACAAATCCGGACCGTGGTTTTGCGCAGTCCCGCTCTCCCGCGAGCGGCTAACAGGCTCTTTTGCTGCGTGACCTTCCTGCGCCTACAGCGCCGACTGCAGTGCAATATTTGGCGCACCGGGAACCTACAAGCAGCCGGGGTTATCAATAAATCAGGGACTTGAAATAAAAAATCACGTTTTCAGTGAGCATCATGATGAGCTTTTTTCCCCAGAAGCTAAGCTAACATTAGCAGCTGACTGAGCGCGAGCAGAAACACCACTGATGGTGGGAACAGGCATTGTCAAGCCGAGAAGGCGTAAATTCTGTGATCCTCGTTTTGTCTAAAAACTGTAGAACACGTGGAGTGGTCTGCGGTGGTCAGTGTCCATCAAAATTAGTCAGCAGATGAAAAGACATCCAAAACAGCACAACGGTTCAATAATATTTCACATTTCATCGCATATGTGGGATTAAATGCATATTGGGTATTGAAATACACGCTGTTGTACTTTATTCTGTCTGTTTTGTTTGTTTTCAGGTTTTAGCACACAACCCAGATAACAAAAAGACATTGAATAAACTGTTAAATAACATCATAAATCAATGTAATTCAACAATGAATCAACATACATTACATAGTTTGACAATCAATGTTGAATCAATGTTAGTTTTTCAACCTCAACCAAAAAAAATCCAATGTTGAATCAATGTTTGTTTGTTTGTTTTTTTTTATCTCTTACCTTTATTGCAAAGTATTTTCATCACAGATGGGTTTTTTTTATTATCTAACCGTTTCAAGGTTTCATAATTCATTCATGTTTATTCCATTTTAATTTTGGACGCCAGAATTATCAAATTTAAATTGAATTTGTACACATAACATGCATCAGGGCGGATATGCTTCAATTTGCTGCATAAAGAGCACATAGCAACATTTCTAGGGCTTCAATGTTGGAAGATTTTATTTTTCCATTCATCACCAATAAATTATCTCTCATAAATTAACTCTCATTCATCATGTTTGGGTTATGACTCTACATTAAATAAGGTATCAAACCTGGAATTGGTGCACTTTATAAATGATTAATAAGCGTTATTTCCACATTTTTTTTATTCTGTAAATAAAAAGGATAACATCACAAGTCATTTTTTATATTTAGCAAAAATAAAATGGCATACATTTGTCCAGACAAATATACGGTGTGTATTTTTCCTGAAGGCAAAGTTAAATTCAAATTCCACGTAGATTTGACGGTTGACTTGTATTTCGAAGCTGACGGCAGCTTACTTAATATTTAAACAGATACTGCTCCAAGTGCAGGAGTTTAGAATTGTGGGAAGGGAAATTGAAAAAGGAGGCCAACTTGAGAGATACTGACCACAGCAGTCTTGGAGCTTCTGTCAAAAATGTGGGTGATCAGCGTAAAAAGTCTAGTCTTCTAGCATCACGTCACTAACCGGTGATAAATATGGCTAGGACATTCAAATAAAACATTTGCAGCACAGTACCAGACTAGAACGTAAAGCTAGTTGTGTTTATACCTCCTCTCCGCGAGGGGCAATAGCAGATTCATATAAAGTAGTTGGGGCAACGATCAGCCAATCAGAAGGAGACACCGCGGGCGAAAAGAAAGGAAGAAAGAAAGACTCGTTGCCGCCATTTCACGTGCGAGTATCAGTGTGGTAGTAGAGCAGCGTGGCGTCTGAAGAGAACCTGCCTGCTCTCGTCTGCGTTCGTGCGCCAAACTAATTCCAGTGCTGCAGCCTGTCGCCTGTTCGCCGTGCGTGAAACGCTCTAAATTTCCTTTTGGTGGTCGTTTTCGCGGCGGAAAACATGAATTACGGCAGGCCCCCGCCAGACGTCGAGGGAATGACCTCGCTAAAGGTGGACAACCTCACTTACCGAACCTCCCCGGAGACCCTGCGTCGAGTTTTTGAGAAATACGGCCGCGTAGGTGATGTTTACATCCCTCGCGATAGGTACACAAAGGAGAGTCGCGGCTTCGCCTTTGTGCGGTTCCTCGACAAGCGCGACGCTGAAGACGCAATGGATGCCATGGATGGCGCCCTTCTAGACGGTCGGGAGCTTCGAGTCCAGATGGCCCGCTACGGTCGACCGCCGGATTCAATGTACAGCCGCAGAGGAGCTGCGCCACGCAGATATGGAGGGTGAGCACCAAGCTATTGGAAAAAAAAGAACTATATACCGAACTCGGCGTTAACGTGTGCCTAGGCCTTAGCCCTAAACACCATGTTCAGCATTTTTTCATTCTTTCATACGTAATAAAGGAATGGCTTTTCACGTTTTATTCCTACCTGTGTCTCAACATGTTTAAGTACGATTTATCGACATGTACAGTAATCCCACAAGTCCTTTAGCGGAACAGTGCATCATGCTATCTCTTGCAGTAATGTGGCGTGAACTGTATGAACGCTGTGAAAAGTGACATCGCGTAATGAATGCCTTTTTCCTACGATGTAACTTTTTGTTTATGTATTGGTCAGAACTTTTTTTTTTTAATTTCTCAGCGTTAAATATTTTTTCATTGTTCCATTCCACAGGCGGTCAGATAGCCCACGCCGCCGCCGAAGAAGCCGTAGCCGCTCCAGGAGCAGGAGTGCATCTCGGTCCCGGAGCCGCCACCGCTACAGTCGCTCCAGATCTCGCTCTTACTCCCGATCCAGGTCCAGATCCAAGTCCAGAACGCCTAGGAGAAGCAAGACAAAGTCTCCCTCCAGATCCCGGTCCCGCTCTAGGTCCAAGTCCAGAAGCAGGACCCCACCTTCCAACAGAGCCTCCCGGTCAAGATCCAAGTCCAAGAGCAGGCCAAAATCCCCGATGGACAACGGAACCAAGTCTTGACTTAATACCATGGTATATAGGGGATTGGGGGGCCCTTTTCTTTGCCAAATAAGTTATATACACACACTTGTTAAAACAAAGCACATTCTGCTGCCTTAATGATAAATCTAAAGCGATGATTCAGCAGAATTTGGGGATCTGGTTAAGTGTTGTGTATGGTTTAAATTTGATGTGATGCACGCACGTACAGCTAAATGTTGATGTAGAAATATTTCTCAAATATAAAAGAAGTGGGTGGTTTGCTTCACGTTCACCTGAATATGGAATTTTTTCCTCAAAGCTGCGGAGTCCTGTTTGCAAAGAGTGGAGGAGGAGATGGGGTTGTGGCAGTATGAGAGCAGTTAGTGTGTGACCCGCCCATGTGACCTGCCTGTTGCTGAGCGTTGGCAGTTGCTAAGGAGCAGGTCGCCATGGCGCTGGTTCGGGCTGTCAGTTGGTGTTTGAGGTGGTGTGGTGAGGTACGTTCACGGGGATCACAGGCGTAGACACTGAGCTGTTCTCACCTGTGATTTCCTCCGCGGACACCAAGGTTTGTTTTTCCACATATGTGCCCGAGTGTAAGATTCTTATTAGTGCTAGTGTGAGGATGGTATATGAATGACTCATTAAAAGTATACTGATTTGTAATGCCCAGATTAGAGGATTGATTGTGTCTGCCTGCAACATGTTTTTGATATTTATTTAATTCATGTTATCTTCTTCCTAGATCTGAGATGATCAACGTTTGCTGAAAACATCCAGAAGTCTCATCGGAAATCACCGCTATTCTCCTGAATCCAGATTGAAAGGTTATTGGAACTTGGTCAAAATTTTTTAAAGTGTTTAACTTTTCCCAAATAAATTCTGTAACTTTGGTTTGTTGAGCATGTTGAAAGGGAGTTGTCAGTTTGTTCAGCTGTTCTCCTCAATAAATCTTTTTTTTTTTTTTAAACATAAGTTTTTATTTAGTGAAATCCCAGTTGAGACTGTTCAAGAGGAACTTTTATTTTGAGTTGCTGTAGAAGGGTCTTTTTGGATTTTCAGCTCGTTCACAGATCATTGTATACGTCCTGTACAGTAACATTCGAAAGTCATTTTTGCTTGCCCTTTTCTGTCAACACTTTCTCTCAGTTGCCTTCTGATTCTAACCCTCTTTCTTGTGTATCTTTTGTGCACTAGGCGCAGTTGTGTAGCAGTTGAGTAATGCTGGTTAGCTGTTAAGGTGCGGTGCAGTGCGGTGGTGACATGGTGTGGCGTGTTGCGGTGCTGAGTACCCGGAGCCGATCCGGGGCTCGACCCTCCACTGCTGTTTGCCGGTTTGTAAAATCTCACACGTGTGGCAGATCATCCATCTTCTGTCATGTGACCCTCCTTCCTCTTGTTCTGTACAACTTCTCCTTCCTCTGTCTTCCCCTTTGGTTCATCCACAGTTATGACTGATTTTGATCCAGTGAAGGGTTAAATTTCAAAGCTGTTCCATCTGCTTTAACAAATCATTTTTTGTGTATTGCATTCCTCTGTGATCCTCAAGATGTCCTGTATTTGCTTCAGCCGAATGCTAATAAAGTTTTGTGATGAATTTCAACTTGCCGACGTCTATCTTTCATTTGTCGTGTTGTGATAGTTTGTGCTTGCATTGGCCCACGACTGACTGCAGTCAGTGATGTGTGAGCCTGTAAGGTTTATCAGAGCTGATCCTGTCAGTGTTCCAGTCCAGTTCATTGTAGGACATGAATTAACCCATTGGAAAAGTCGGTCAAAACGAAACCATGGTACCATTTGAAGACAGTTGGGCAACTGGTGCAGTAGCATGAAGTTGCGGTAAGAGCTCAGAAATATACTTCTTGAACCACTAGATCTGCACAGTTTAAAGTGGTTGAACTTCTGTGGTACTGTCTTTGTGTTAACGATTGCCATGTATTCAGTGTAGAGTAGTAGTGTTTTTAGTTTAGTTTTTTTTTGTTTTTTTTTGTACCTACTTTGGCTCCTTGTTCCACTCAGTTGGAAATCTTGTCCCATCTGCATTGACTCTCTGGGACAGTTCCGTTGCATGGCATCCACATTAGATTTGACTTTAATAATAGTCTTGGAAACTATCAACATTCGATATTTGACTTTTTGTTGGACTAAAGCCGTCCTCTGCGTTAGTGCGCGAGCCATCACTAAACCCTGCTTGACCCCCTCCCTTCGCACACACATCTATTCTGGTCTCCCGGTGTGGGCGGCACAGACCCGGCTGATCAGATTAACGAGAAGGCGGCGCACGTTGCAACTCCGTGGCGGCCCACCTGAGCGGCTCTGCGGGGCCGATGGAAGGGGGCGGAGCCGGAGGATGTGACGTCGAGCGCACACAGGAGATTGCGCTCCAGCTCATGGATGCCTCTCGTTAAGAGTTTTCTGGGATTATAACTGCCGACGAGATGGCTAGACGCCCTTGAATCCATGACGGCGAGGGAACACAAACAGCGGGACAGCGACACATACTCACGGACCTCGTTATTCCTCCGCAGAAATGGATCTAACTTTTTTGTTGTCAGCCGCTATCTTCACGCTGCTGGCCATTGTGGTCGCGACATCGATATTTAACGGGTCTTCGCCTGCCGCTGACCTTTTCCACCGGAGTTATTTCGTACAGAACGAAGATGCTCCAGTCGCCGAGAGGGAGGAAGCGGCAGCTCCCAGACTAAACGGCCACGCACCCGACCTGGTTAAGGAGCAGGACACGGCGGACAACTGGTCTGAAATCAGCGGAAGCTCGCACGACCACTGGGATGTGGTCAAGACTGTGCTGTCAGTGAGTGTTCATGTTTAAAGTCTTCCTGATCTACTGGCCAACTCATCCTCCAAGCAATTCCAAGCACATCACGTCACAACCAGCAGTACATTGTGATGAAGATTTGAACATGTGCCAACCAATTTCACCATTACAACTGAATGATGAATGATAGATGCAATAAGACAACCGAACTGTGGAATATAAATGAACAGAATTGTTTAATGGCTGCAGATTGTAATTGCTATAAGATTTACAGCAAGGGAATATGTACATTTGTAATTAGATATATTTTAATTATTATTATCAGGTCTGATAGATATTGAAAAGCTCCAGTAGCATGTAGTAATGGGCATTCAAGTCTATTTAGATGTTTTACAGGCAGTTATGCTGCCAAGATATACACTACATATTTATTATTAAATTTTATGTTAAAATACAAAACAGATCAAATAATATAGAATTTTCAACAAATATTTTCATTGCATAGTTTAACCTTTTCCCTATTTGTTTCATATTTAAGTAACATAAATTATGTGTAATTCAAGACTCTTTATCTTCAGTCCTTGTGTCAGTGGTTGGAGCTTGGCGGCCCCTCACAACAGTCACAGTGTATCGTGTGGTCCGTGTGAATTGTCCGTCCCTGTTGTAGAAGAAATTCATCACATCACAAAGATTACATTGCAATAGCCATATTATGTTCAATAAATACGCAGTGGTTTATGTTGATAAAAGAATAATTGTCTAAATAATTAGATGAGACAAGATGAAATGAAAGGGTGGAAGGAACTGAGAGACTGTTTCACTCATTAACACACGATTGTAAACACTGGTTACCACACTGGGATTGGAACCCATGATTTCCCACTCCATAGTCTTCTACCCAGTAAGCAGCCAATATGCAGTAAAATAGTCAAAGAAGGTTGTGTCTGTAACCTTCCCGTCTTAATTCTACAACAGGAGCAGGAGGCTCTTCCCCAAACCACAGGTGAAGATCCTGTCCCACCGGTGGATCGCTCATCCTCCACATCTAGTGTGTCCATCCCCAGACCCGAGTCCAGCTTAGATGTAGACTCGTCGTCCGACACCTCATCAGGAAGGGGCCGTCGCTCCTACATTGGGCTCTCTGACGAAGAGCTTCTCAAGTGTGCATTCTCCTCCCTGCAGAATGAGGCCGCCACAGAGAGCCCAGACATAATTGGTGAGCTTCATCAATAGAGGTAGTTAGCATCATTTAAGATTGATTTTTAAGCGGTGATGGTTCTGTTGTAGCAGAGAATGCGGAAGAAGATGATGAGCAGCACCTCAAGTACCTGCCTGGCAAGTCCAGAACTCACCACCTGGAGATGATGCTGTCCAAAGAGGAGCTGGAGGAGGAGCAGAGGTACTCTTGACTTGAGTATTGTATGGTGATTCATAATGATCTGTCAAGATCATGATCTGCTGAACTGGAGAGGCAGGCGTCACATTGAGTGGTTGAGCAGGACCAACAATTGCTGCTGTGGTTTCAGATGTGAGTCGCCATCTAATTACTGAGTGTCAATCCCTCTCACCATGCCAACACTGTCTGCACGTGTGTTTGTTGGCATGTCTGACGTCCTTAGGAAAAGCAATCAGGTTTAGTCGTCACTGAAAAAAGACATGATGGAGACTCTGCCAGGTCATGTGACAAGTTGTACAGGAACTATAAAGGGGAATAACATGTTAAGAAACTGGGATGAAACTCATGAAAACCAACTTCACCTTCCTTCATTTTCGACACTTTTTTCTAGTGAATTACACTACCAATTTAATTTAAAGGAATGCTATCACAGGCAATTTGAAATAAATCTGAATCAGTAACATGATTCTTGTGTCTTAATTACAGCAAAGTTTGTTTTCAATGTTCAAATCTTGTTCATGTTTTGTATGTTGTAAATAATTACATGATAATTACAAGTGAATTAGCTATTTTTTCTATTGAATGTTTTTTGGTTTGTTTTTACAATTCTACATTTGTAAAAGAAAACATATGCTGTTCTGTTTTTGCACTCATTGAGTCTGCAGAAGTGGATCTCACTGATCACACCCAGAACCTCTGGCTCCCTGGTGAGTCAGCAGGTGACCCCTCAGCTTTACTCAGGTGTTGATTGTCTCCACTTATCGCCTGTAATCCTCTCAGGACATGACGCTGTTTAGCCACATGGGGGAAGCAGTGTTGCTTCAGGAGGTCAAACTGTTGCCTGAACACATTTTTTTGTAAATAAGTGCATCACATTTGCAGCGATGTCTTCTTCAATAACATGCAACTGTGCACTTTCAGCATCGAAGTGAAGAAAATTTATGATGTGGTGTGGGCTTTATGCAAATGAACAGCTACTTGAGTAAAATACCCGTCGTTTTTTTTTTTGTTTTTTTTTTTTTTTACTAAGTGATAGAGGAGGAGACTCCACAATGAAGTAGAGGAGATTGGAATAAACATTAACTCAGCCCTATATTCAGTCACTCATTCAAAAGCTAGTGAATTACAACAAAACAATTTGTGAGTTCTGTGCGTGAGCAGAAATGTTTGTCTCTACGTGCCACAGGTCAAAAAGGAAGTGAGACCCATGAATGAAAACGTGAATGCAGTTGAAGATAAGTCATGTAGCGTCAAACACATTGTAGGGTGGTGAGAATTCTATGATAGAGCTGAAGACACGTTCGTCCCATAAACTCGACTGTTACTTACGGGTTCAAGATTCCACATACAAGTTGCTCACACACCCTGAGATGTGATCATCAGCTAGTTGTTTCATGCTCTATTAAGAGCAACCTCATCTCTACTGGTCATCAGCCAGGGCAGACAATGTTGGCTGGGTCCGTTGATTTATTTTGTCACGTATTTTAGCGACCATATGAAAATAGGATTACATGTTATACCCACAACACTGAGTTGCAACAGTCATTCAGTGTTTCCCCTGGATTTTTGAGTTTGAGGGGTGGCTAGCGATCGGTCAACTGTGGTGACTATTCCTTAAATATGTTCAACTGAGTAACGTATTACATACAAAATATATGTCTAGAATCTTCACATGCAGGTAAACTGCCCGTGTTGCAGCTTGACATTGACGTCAAATCAAAGAAATTGAAGCAAATCTTCTCCGTATTTTATTCTCTCTCAAACCTCATGAAACCGTCTCTTGTGAGACTTACGTTTTGTCCACTTGAGGGCACCGTTGCACTGGCTAAAACGAAAGATGAATGCGTTTCTTTTACGGACTACACTGTTCATGATTTCCCAATTTCTTCACATGACCAACGTGTCGTGTCTGAAACCGGTACCGCCAAGGTCCGTCTCACTCGTGTCTCTCTCGCTCTCGTTTACAGAGCGATCAATGAAATTGAACCGTACCTCGACTTTGAAACAATAGCTTGCGTGTGCGCGTGTGCAGTGGTGGACACGCGTGTGTCACGCTGAACGCGAGGGACTCAAGGGCCCTGTGCATTGCGCATGCCCATGTCTACGTGAGCGCGTATTGTTTCGAGACCGTACTGTGTGATGTTAGTACTAGTAGCTTAATAAATAGGTGCTTTGGTGACTCCGTAGGGAACCATTGTCTCTGACATGCAGCAAACTGAAGCAAGAAATATCAAGAACTGAAATGAATATTAATGGAAATGTGTCATTGCTCATCGGGGAACTCTATGGAAGTAATTATGTCCTATAATACAAATTAAATGCATTAAGAGACATGCTTTTTCACTTTCAGCGTGAGCTGCATATTTTTAGCTCAGCGCTCCACGTTGCCATGATATAAGCTAAACGTGTACATTTCATGTGTAATTTCTCACTGATCGCCTTGAAGTCATTTTAATTCTGCCACAGCCTCAACACAGCGCTGCAGACCGACTCTAATTATGATGTTATTGTATCTAAAATACATGTAGCTTCACTTCGTCTTTCTTCCAGAGAGAGCGGTGCGCTGACGTCACGCACACGCAAAACGATCTGTGCCTTTATTTAATAGTATATTATACGTTAAGTACTGTTTTCATACTGTTAGTTGTATTTAAGTATAGTAGCGTAAGTATTGTTTTCGTTATAGTTTTGTCATAAAACCTGCAACCAAAGGAAGAAAATGAAACTGAGGTCAGGATTTCTCATTTTATTCAAAATATACACTTTTCATCTGAAAATGAGGAAGCATTTCTGTGAGTGCCTTTTAATTTGGATATTGGGACACAATTGCTTCTGTAGGACACCTTTTCACTTTAGCTTTCACAGAGCGCTGAAACAACTATTTCCCACTTGATTCCAATTGAGCTTTTTGTTCATTTCCATGGCTATAGATCAATCGATCTATCATTCAATTCATGGATCATCCTCACATGCCTTAGTTGAAAATCGAAGGGCCCTTTAAACCTCTATCCATGACATCCATGACTAAGAAGTCACTCCTCACAGGAGGTAATTATTATTTCTTGGAGTATTTCTTGGTCTGTGTCCATTTATTCAGGTTTGATTCATATTTTGGTTGTAGGCAGCCAAACTTTTTCTGGAGCCGGGAGAATGCAAAGCCTCTGAATATGGGCCCAACTCAGCTCTGCTTGAAGAAAGTGTAGGAAACTTTGGGGACATGAGACAGATGAAACCGCAATGACTTTACCGGTTTGAAGAAGTGAACGCAAATTGCAGTTAAAATAAATGGTATATATTAATATAATACAAATTATATGAATACTGTGGGTGGCAGCATTGCCGACTTAATATTTCTGTGTTGACCATTCAATACAAAAAATCACAATTATTCATAAATATTAATGGATTCATTTAAGAGTCTTTCAATGATGTAGATCTCTGTAAGGCGGATGCGTGTGCATTTGCAGGGTGTGTGAATGTTTGATCTGGTGTGAAGCTCTCAGCACTTCAATCCGAATGAGAATCAATCAAGTCAAACATGTTTGCTCTGCGGCTCGTTTGTCATCATCAATATTCTAGTACATGAAAATATTTGCACATAGCCAAAGACAGTTGATGTGGGGTAAATTAATAGTTTTTAATTTTTAGTTTGAATTACGGTGAGAACGCTGCATGTGTGTATTGTGTCTTATATCATGTGTAACTCAATAATATCCATATGTCCAACATCTCCATATTGTTCCATAAACACTGCATTAATACAGATGCACATTGTGGCATCCTGCCTTCAATATTGGCAATGATCTGTGTTGTCAAAGGCTTTTCAAACTAGCGTACTGTCGTAAACCGATTATATTATTGTGATAGATTTGTTAAAAGTGACAGATTAAAAATGACTTCCAGGCCTTTCTGCTTGACTTGACATCTGCTTTTCTAATGAAGCCTCTCCATCTTCAGGGTTCAGCGCGAGCAGTTAGCAGCCATTTTCCAGCTGCTGAAAGAAAATACAGACACATTTGGCGAAGTCTCCGATGGTGACATGGAGGAGCAGCTACGACTGTACTCCATCTGATTCTATGTATTATTTTGGGCAGCGTTCACCTGTAGCACACAAGGACTACTCCATTGCATTAAGGATTGTACTGTATATACTGTACCGCCTAGTGTTCAGACACTATTCAGTCACTGTTTTATCTTCAAAAGTTGTAGTAAAAGAATTGAGATTTTATTTCACTAAAATGCTGTTTTATAAAGGATAACTTGTATATGTGATCAGTTCTTCTATTTTCACTGTTCAATGACTTGTTCATCTTAATAAATTGGATTTCATTTGGATTACGTGCCACTTGTTGTTTTTCCACATCAATGTTTCCTGTAGTTTTTAATAAACAAATGGATAAGGTGCATCTCAAAGTTTTCCCCTATAGCTGCTCTATTTCACTGCTTCCAGAGTACGTTCTGATTGAGTCAGTTGTAAGCGTGTGGTAATTGTTGACAATAAATCCTTTAATCGTGTGAGTTGCATGCAGCAAAGCTGATGGCTGTCACCATTGCGTCATCAAAGCAGAAGAGGTGTATCTTATTGTCATTTTGCGTCCTATTTGTTCTGGCCCCGCCCACCTGCATTTTATGGCAAGGTGTGGGACAGTTAAAAGCTCAACTGAAACAGCTGAGCCGGGAGACGGGATCTGGTTCTGTCAGAAATGCCACCAAAAAAAACCCGTATATTCACTCTGCTGCTTTTACTCACGGTAGGAATTTTACTGTCTGTCTTCTCGTGGGATGATTTATCACACACCTTGAGGTGAGTACCGACCACAAAAACTGCCACTGTTGAGGGTAAAATGTGTCTCCAAGTACTTCTGTGTGGTTTCAGCTGGCCTTCGTCCAAGCCAGTCACAGGTCGAGCGGAGCTGACCGAGTCAGAGTTGGCCCTCGAAAAGAAGTATACAGCATATATACGTAAATCCTTGGCTTCAACAAACAGACATGCGACAGCGCCTGAGACCCCCATGTCACCGCTGACCATTGCCAGCTTTAACAAGATGCCTGAATGGGATTTTGATGATGAATACAATCTGGATCCATCACCCAGACAGACGGTAGGAAGCACGAAATGTGATGGTCTTCTATGTTTGTCCGGTGTGATGGTGGTTTGGTGTCTTTGCGAGTGAATTACTGAGTCCTCTGATCCTCTGCTAGTGCCTTACAACTAACAGTTCGGACTTACCTAGTCGTAAAGGAGCAGTTGTGGAGGGGTCACGCAGAAAGTGGGGCTCTGATATAACTGATCATTTTTCCTGTTGAGGACCGGTTTTGCCACAGTTTTCCTGGAGCCTGTCACAGAGAGGCGGAAATACTTGTATGAGCATTTATTTGTCTGGCACAAGTAGACATGAAACTAAAAAAAAAAGTGAATCGCCTGCCAAGTCTTTCTCAGCCTCTCAGCCTAATCCTCTTTTTTGAGAAAGTATCTATATCTCACATGCGAGCTGCTCAGTCAGTGCAGTTCTTTCTTCCTTTGAGATCAATCGATTTTTATTTAGTTTAACCTGTTTATGATAGTGATTAGCTAGGGACAATATACAATGCGCATGTGCAGGAGAGGCATAGAAAGGCATCGGCTGAAAACGCAATAAAGGTGCGTTAGAATTTTAGAATATTTAAGATTCAGCACATTGTTTGACAGTGAATAAATAAAAAAAAAAGTACAATGTAGTCTATGTTTCGCCCGGACAATGTATCCTTCAAATATTTCCTGGATCCAGGACATACAAAAATGCAATCTTGTTTCTCGCTACAAAGATTTCCTGAAACTAAAATCGGACGCCAAAACCAGACAGGTCAGACAATCACAAATCTCCTTGCTGAAAGTGCATGAAACTTGGGCCACATCTTTCTGTGGAAACAGAACTATGAAATACATACAGGAAAATAACATGAACAACAAATACAGAACAATGAGAACCCCCCCGACTAAAAAGAGGCAACAGTTATTGTGAAAACAGACTAGCAAGAAGGCATAACATATGTAGGTCTTCACTTTGATTTTTAAATGCTAACTGTTGGATGAGGTGAATCAGCCAGAATCATGATCTTGACGTGGCTTCAAATATTTGTCCAGCACGGTGCAATCTCTGCAAAAAGTGTGTCTCTCTCCCCGATCATCGGTCTCTGACCTTGTCTTTCCATTCACAGACATGTGCCCAGTCTCTGCGCAACTCTGCGGACGAGAGTTTCAGGAAGGCGTTTATTCCCAACACGCGCTTGTTCATGGACAAGGACATCCTCGATATGAGAGAGTGGAACAGGCTGTCACATTTCAACAGCCCTTTTGGTTTCATGGGCTTCAAGTATGATGGTAGGTAAGTCTTCCCAGAAAGCGCCAACATTTGCGATCAAAAGGATGGTGCTGGTTTAGAGGTTAAAACTGTATTCCAGACACCCAAATCAGTGTCCGTCCACTGAGGTTTACTGCACACCACAGACTCAAATGCTCATCGGCTTTCAGCTTCAGTGGTTGTCTTCTTTATGAGCTTTGCCAGGACAGACTCAGTCTATCTTCCCATCATGTCTCTGAAGGACAGACTCTGCCATTTTCACAGCACCAACTTGCCAGCAATTGAGAGATTTAAGATGAGGGATTGGACGGAAATCATCTCGATTGTTGGAGAAATATTCACATGTAGTTTTATCTCTCACCCATCATTACACACCTACTCTCTCCATCTGTCATTTTGTCTGTGTTAACCAATATCCTGTTTTCTGTGGCAACGTCTCCCTCTAGACAAAATTTTGGAAATGAAATGAAAGCTTTATGTTAACCACCTGAACACAGTGGAATAAGATTATTTCCCTCTTGAGTCCTTGAACATAAAAATCCGCCTGATTTGAATGTTGCATTGTGACAGGTTTCTTTTGTTGTTTTGAGATGCAATATTTGTTAACAAAGCATGACATAACTCAGAGGGAACAAGCCCTATTATCCAATATAAGTTAAGGGCTCCAATATATTGTGCAATTTTTGACAGGTGGAAGACATTTGTTTTTACAGCGTTTAAGAACTGGACCCTTTATCCTTTGATGGCTTATCGTGCTAGGGTTAATTTGAAGCCTTGTTGGTTGCCTGACAAGACTGGCTGCATTCCAATTGAACAAAGGCTCTGTAAAATCTGTTTTGTGTTTATGATTCACACACACACACACACAGAGGAATTCATTTCCAGTGCTGCGGCCCACTATTGTTCCTGCAGTCAAGTTGATTCTCTGTTCCAGTGATTACTGACGTTATTAAAGCATGCTCTCGCGCCAAGTGCCACATTTTGTCACGTCATCAAGTATAGCCTCCTAGCTTGCGATCCGTAGGCTGAATGCAATTTACAATACTGTTTGTTTGTTTTTCTTTTATTTATCTGTATATTTGGAACATTAATATATCTCTTAAATATTTCTCATAAATATTTCAAATATTCTATTGACAGGTGCCAACATATTATGTTTGAGGAGCAGTGTTTAACAAAAAGGATGTAACCCAGAAGGAACACACCCCCTTTTTTTTTTTCATCTTTATGGGTTATGTTCACTCACCTTATTTTAACTTACAAGAAAAACTGGAAAGACTGATTACTATGTGGGCCAATCTGTCAAAGGGTGGCCCTATGTCTGTTTTTGAGCATCCCTTGTGGTTTATAGAAATATTATTTTAGTAGTTTAATAAATTAAGTAAATGTATAATACTATATATTATTATTTTATTTTACTTTTCACCCTGCAATGTATGCGTTATGATCTTGTCATACTGAAATGTTTGCTGTGTAGATGTGTGCTGAAGTAGATTCTTTTGATTCGTAACAGTCATCAAAATAAGTAAATATAATTTATTACAGACATAAGGAAAATGTTTGTCATAAAGTTTTGTCACCATGATATTCACTTAAAAAGAGCTTCTCATATTTATGATTTATTCAGAGGATTGTTAAATTAAACATAAAAAATGAAAAAATGTTGAGGACAATAACATTTTTTAATTGATTTTGTAAGCAACACAAAGCAACACAATTTAAGTTTACAATCACAGTATGTAATGTGGTTCTATAGGAAATGAAATTGCCCTCCCCTGAACTAGATTCTTGAAATGAATTTGAGAAGCGACTCCAAGGTGTGTTGTGTGGGAGAATTTGGGTGGGATGAAGACCAGATGAGTTGCCACGCACTAGATCTGAGAAATCTGACAGTGCCGCCCATGGGAGAGTTGCAGTAGTCATGACGTGACCGGATATTGTACTGTTTAAACCTGCACAGTTTGCGAATCAAACACATTCTTTGCAGTTTGGCAAGGGGTGACCTCAGTCGAGTGAAATAAACAGCAACTCACTGAGTCTGAAATCTTAGGTCTTAGTCTCAGATTTCTGTGAAAAAAAGTGGAGGACCAAGCACCAACCCTTGTAGAGCCCCAGTGGATGGAGGACATGGGTCAGATATGGAGCTTCTCTGGGTTAGGTTTGCAATCCAGCGTCCCTGTTTGGAGGAACAGTTGTTTAAAGATGACATGAAAGAAGGGAAACAGGTCATGTGCAACTTCAGTCTTGCCTCTACTAGTGCATTTGGAAGGAGGAGTTGAGGGGGGTATTGATGATATGACTGACAAAATGACAGCAGGAGGAGGAAGGTCTGCACTGAGAAGGGGGGAATTTAAGGAACATTATAAATCTTGATTTGCCCTAAAAACTTTAGGTTTGTCTTTTGATGTGTCCAGATGTAATGAACACTGCTAAGATGATCACAAAACCAAAGGAGCCGCTTCTATCGCCTCTCCCTGGAAGCAACGGCTGCATCAGCTGCGCGGTTGTCGGCACTGCAGGAATTCTGAACGGATCCAGAATGGGAAAAGAGATTGACTCCCATGATTATGTGTTCAGGTAAGACAGACGAGCAGCTGACTGACCAAGGACATTAAACACAGTAGTTGTGTGCCTTGGGATGAGCTTTCCACCCTCCATTAGTTCACTCATTCCATCAACAGGATGTTCGGCAGTTTTTAAATATTAGCTGTTTGCTTAAGTGACGTTTGTTCAAGGAGGAGAGGAATTAACTTCTGGCTTAAACACTTGTCGAGTTAGTTCATGTCAGTTGACGACTTTTAATCTGCCATAAAATTTGTGTGACCCTGAGGCACTGAAATAAAAAATAGACTAGTTTAAATAGAATCATTGTTCGTGTATTTTCAGAAATATTGAAC